>NW_004567156.1:780421-806497 GCF_000260355.1 Condylura cristata
AGCAAGCAGTAAACATGAGGTGCAGATGTCTTTTTGAATCAGTATTTTTGTGTCTTTTGGGTAGATACCTAGGAGTGGGATTGCTGGGTCATAATGGAAGCTCCATGCTAAGCAGTTTGAGAAACCTCCAAACAGTTTTCTATCATTGTTGTACTAGTTTGCATTCCCAGCAGAAGTGCAGGAGAGTTCCTTTTTCTCTACATCCTCTCCAACATTCGTTGCTAGTTGTTTGAAGATGTGCCATTCTCACTGGGGTGAGGTGGTATCTCATTGTGGTTTTCATTTGCATCTCCCTTATGATGAGTGATGTTGAACATTTTTTCATATGCTTGTTGGCCATCTGCATTTCCCCTTTGGAGAAGTGTCTTTTTAGCTCTTCTGCCCATTTTTTGATGGGGTTGTTTATTTTTGTTGAGTTTCATCAGTTCTTTGTATATCTTTGTGATCAATCCTTTATTGCTAGCATTGTGTGAGAAAATTTCTTTCCCAATCAGTGGGATGTATGTATGCTTTGTGTATTGTCTCTTGCTGTACAGAAGCTCTTTAACTTGATGTTGTCCCATCTGTTTACCCTTTCCTTCACTATCATTGTGTTGGGTGCTCTATCTTTACAGATGCTATTGAGGTGTATGTCACGTAGTGTTTCTCCCATCTTTGCTTCCAGGTATTTTATGGTGAAAGCCACATTTTTTAAAGGTACTAAACGCTGACATGGAAATGCACATAGGTGCATATGCTGTCATCCAAAGGGCTGTGTCCCAGGGGGGAAAAATTGTATGAAGTGAATTAGCCTCCTCTGTTAGGAAATCCCCTGTTTAATTGGAGGAATAAATGGCTAAAAGTATGGCTACTTAGACTCATTGAATTGGTAGACACTTTCTTGCAAATGAATTTGAGTCTGTCCCTTTTAAAAATCAACTGACTGGCCCTCCCTGGTGGCGCAGTGGTTAGAAGGCAGCACTGCAAGCTAGTCAAAGCCACTTCAGCGAGAGTTCGAACCCTGCCCCGGAGGTGGCCCACATGGCACAGCAAACCTCTCCTGACCTGACCACTGCTCCCCTCAGCAGTGTACTTCATCAGTCTGCCTGTTCTGCTCCCCGCTCTCTCTTCATGAAGCCTCTTACCACCCCTGCACCTCTGGCCTGTACTCCAGTTCTGTGTGTGCAAATAAATCTTTAAAAAAAAAAAAAGAATCAAATGAATGTTGAGAACTGACAGTACTTGTTGTCTTAAATAAATGCAGACTCCCAAAGGAAACCAGAACTGTGGGCAATGGAGTCCTAGCTCTATAAACTTGACAACTTCCAGTATAGACTAATTTTTCCTTTGGGATCTGTGGTTAAAAAAAAAAAAAAAAACCCAGATAGGACATTTTAATAACTTGATCCCAGTGTAATTATACTGGATATATAAACCCTACTGAAATAATGATAACTTTAAAAAAAAAAAATATTTGTACAAGATCCATTTATATGCAAGAGAGGCCTATGGATTAATACAGCAGAATAGAAAATAGTGACATTGCTTCAGGTCTCACTTTAAAAAAATAGCCTTTGAAATGTTCAACATCACTTGTAATAAGGGAGACGCAAATTAAAACCACAATGAGATACCACCTCACCCCAGTGAGAATGGCACATCTTCAAACAACTACAACAACAAATGTTGGCGAGGATGTGGAGAAAAAGGAACTCTCCTGCACTGCTGGTGGGAAGGCAAACTAGTACAACCACTATGGAAAACTGTTTGCAGGTTCCTCAAACTACTAAAAATGGAGTTTCCATATGACCCAGCAATCCCACTCCTAAGTATCTACCCAAAAGACACAAAAAAACTGATTCAAAAAGACACCTGCACCCCCATGTTTATTGCTGTTTTATTTACAATTGGAAAGACATGGAAACAGCCCAAATGCCCAAAAGTGGATGACTGGATTAAAAAGATGTGGTACATGTACACAATGGAATATTCCTCAGCAACCAAAAAAAAAAAAAAAAAAAAAAAGCAAAACACATGCCTTTTGCAGCGACATGGATGGAGCTGGAAAAGTTCATGCTTAGTAGAATAAGCCAGATAGAAAAGGAAAAATACCGAATGGTTTCACTCATAGCAGGAGTATAAAGGACCAGGTGAGAAAATAATAATAATAATAATAAGGAACAGTTATATACCAGAGACAATTTATGGGGGTGGAGTGGGGAATGGGATCAAAAACAGTGGAGGGAGAGAAATGCAATGGATGGCACATGGGTGATTTGGTGATGGGAAGCCCAAGGGGATTACAACTGAGATGGAAAAAGGCACAAAATAATGTAAAAATAAACTATTATATTATTAAATAAAAAATAATAATAATAGGCTTTGAGAAACTATTACATATATAGCTATAATTTAGTAACAAAATTGAATAGTCACAATTATCTGAAAAGGTTATTAAAATACTATTGCTGGGTCCTCCCTGGTAGCACTAAGAAGCTAAAGCCACTTCAGCATGAGTTTGATCTACACCTTGAGGTGACCCACATAGCACAGCAGACCTCTCCTGACGTACCCACTGTTCCCTTCAGCAGTGCACTTAATCGGTTTGGTCTGCTTCCACTCTGTCTATGTTGAATCCTTTCACCACCCCTGCACCTATGGCCTATACCCCAGTTCTGTATGCATAAATAAATAAATCTTTTTTAAAATACTATTGCTACATGTTCCATGAGGTTGTATTTTCTTCATAGGCTTCAAAAAAAATTAAATGTGGGGGAAACTATGAAAATTAAGAGATCTAGCCCTCCCTGGTGGCGCACTGAATTAAAGCACAGCACTAAGAAGCTAAAGCCACTGCAGCATGAGTTCCATCCTAGCCTGCCCCGGAGGTGACCACATGGTGTGGCAGACCTCTCCTGACCTGCCACTGCTCCCCTCAGCAGTGTACTTCCTCGATCTGCCTGTTCTGCTCCCAACTCTGGCTCTGGGGAATCCTCTCACCGCCCCTGTATCTCTGGCCTGTACCCAGTTCTGCGCAAATAAATCTTTTTTAAAAAAAAAGAAAAGAAAATTAAAAGATCTAATTAGACAGATAAGGAAGACACATCTAATTATCCTTATTATTTACGGAAAGTTATTTTCTTGCAAATGCTTTGTTAGCTTGAAATCTAAAGTAAAGAGGTAATAACATCTTCATAAAAATTTTATTCTGGTAAAGTAAATATTTATAGCCATACCCACAAAACAAAATTATACCTGGGTTCGTAATAATTTGTAAGGCTGTACAGAGATCCAGAAAAGAAATATTTGCAAACCGCTGACCCACCCCTGGCCTGCTCTCAGGGGCTCTGTGTGACAAGGTCTTGGAGCAGGAGAGGGGTGGGGGCAGTCCTAGGCAGTGGGAGTGGTCCTCAGGTCTCAGTCTCCAGGGCCAGTGTCTGAGGCTGGAAGTTTACTGTTGGGGGGGGTCCTTCTCCCCAGGTTTCACTTCCTCACACAACATGTGAAGGGTCTTTCTGCCCAGATACACCCCAGTTCTCACTCCCCATTGCTTGAAGGGTTTCCAGAGACGCCAATCAGCATCTCTGAGGCTCTAGTGGGACTCAGATTCTCCCCCAATTCTAGAGCGCAGGTCATGAGGCCCCCCAATTCTCCTACTGCTGCTCTCTGGGGCCTTGGCCCTAAGGAGACCTGGGCAAGTGAGTGCAGGGGCGGGAGGCAGGAGCAAGGGGCTTGGGGGTGGGGGTGGGGGCACAGGGCCTGGGGAAAGGGATGACCTGGCTTGACTCAGCGTCCTCACCGCCCATGTTCTCCCCCTTGGCCCTCCCCAGCCCTGGCCCCTTTCCTTCCCTTCCAGCCTCCAGCCTCCTCTTAACCTGCCCAGAGTCTGGGCCCCCTTCCTCCCTCTGCCTCTTTTCAACCTTGAGTAGAGAGGAGTATCAGATAACTCCTCCTCTTAGGTCAGTCCCTGTGGGGGCTCTGTCTTCTCTGCAGCTGCCTCCTCTCCCTGCCCTCAGGTCTGGTCATCCAGTATGGCTGGGCCCAAACTCAAGGGGTGAGAAAGTGAAACCCAAGCTATGTTCACTGTTAGTTAACAGTAAGATCCATAAACCTAGAACCTTCTATTCTAAAGAGAGAAACATTCTTGTGTGCTGTGATGTGTAGATTTGGTGTGGGAGAAAAAGATGGAGTGGGGGGGCGAAGAGCAGCATTTGTGATAAAAACCTAGGGGGCATTGATGTCACTGTGAGCGGAGGGGTGTGCAGCGTGTACCTCAGGACACTGTCTCTAGAGCAGGGAAGTGTCTGCACTGATCAGTCCTAAACTAAGTGTTGCATCAGGTGCATGACAGACTGTTTGGTGTTTGGGAAGCCTCAATGACCTGAACACAGCCCAACTTGCTGGCCTGTGGGGTGTATGTCCTGGTAGGGGATGAGGGCGGTGAGACTGAGACTGTGTGACAATCACTGAGGGAGGCGCCTGGTTAGAAGTGGGTGAGGGATGTGGGGTGTGGGGACAAGGAGGATGGCACAGTCAGTGTGGGAGGTCTGTGTTCTCCACGTGTCCCCAGAACTGCCCACTGAGGCCAGTAGGGGCCCGGCAGCTGTCCAGGCCCTAATCATCTCCCATTTCCAGCCACAGTGCCGATCCAATGGGGCAGGGTGTCCTCACAAGGTGCCTGGTCCCACGAACTCCCAAGTGAAAGCAGGAGTGTGTGTGTGTTGTGCGGGAAAAGGGGCCTTCCCTGCTCATAGAGCCAAGAATAGATGAACTCCGGAGATGGAGAAGAGGCCTGAGGAGGCCAGACTGGGCTAAGGGGGCCACAGTGGAATCATTTGGAACCAGCCAGGCTGAGAGCCCACAGCCGTCACTGAGGCTAGACCTGGGACTCACAGCGGGAGGGCAGACACTGACCTGTGTGTCCTCTAGTGATTCAAGTTTTTTTCCCAAATAGGGGCCCTGGGACTCCTCAGGCTCAAGTACCCCTGGGCTGGCCCCTGCTGTTTGCACGCAGCTCAGAGGCTCCCTCACATGATACCCCGGGAGGGAGGATGGACAGGGCAGATCTCCCCCTCCATGACCGAGTCCTTTGTTCACTCAGAGGAGGCAGCAGAGGCCCCTGAGGAGACACTCGGGGACTGTCCCTGGGCCGGGCTGTGAGGAAGGGCCTTAGTGGACACCACCACCTTTCCTCTGACACCGTCCCTCTGGTTTCTTAATCTACAGTAGAAATAATCAAATCTAAATTCTATAAAATAATTCCAAAAAATGTGCCTACATTATTGTTATCATATCCTAAATAATACCAGCTATCGCACAAAGAAATAGGTTGACTTCCCAACCCACAGAGGTCTCTGTGAGCCAAGATCTAAAAAAGTAGGAAAAGTGCAAAAAGAAAACCCCTTTGGAAATGACACATACTGGAGGCCACACAGGGACCCCACACAGGCAGCATGGAGAGCCGGGCACAGGTCTCCACTCTCTTGATTTGGCCCGAGGACAGACACGCTCCCTGATAACGAACATTCTCATGTCGGGGACAGCTCAGGGGGTCCATCCTGCATATCCAGGAGCGCCCCAGACCCCTGGCCTGAGCGAACCTGCCCACAGCCCGCAGTGCTGAGACGGCGCATGCAGGGGAGCAGGGCTGGGCCCGGGTACATGCTGGCCCTGAGGACTCAGACTCAGGCCCCAGGATCCCCTCTGATGGCTGGACCGCTGGGCTCTGGACACTGGCAAAGGGCACATGATATGACAAACCCCTTGATAAAGAGTTAAACAACCTAGACTAAAACTTAATCTTTATGCTACACCTCTCACGCCCATGAGAACGGATTTCAGGGCCAGCCCCAGAATCCAAGGACCAGGGTCCTTTAGCAAGATCCCTCCATATTGGCTAGAAATTTGAAAGCTCTGCTCTCAGACCAAGTCTCGAAGTGGGATCCCCAAACACCTGGACCTCATCTGTCCAGAGGGAGCTGCATCCAGCCCACTGAGGGGGGTCCAGGAACCTGCATGTTGACAATCATCCTAGATTTTCTGCACTGTTTTCAGAACTGTTGCCTTAGATGGTGGGGAATCGGGGGAGGGGGAGTAGAAGGGGAGTGAGGGGGTGAGGGGAGTCAGGGAGGCTGTGCACTGGAAATGGGCCATGATTAGGGCCCGGAGCACCTGCCTCAGCTCTTACTGGCCTCAGTGGGCAGATCCGGGGACACATGGGGACACAGATCTTCCACCCTCATGAGCCACACAATGTGGTGCAGGGAGGTAAGTGTCCCCTGGTGCTCCTCAGGGCTCAGACACCCTCCTCCTGCAGAGGGAGGCTCTTCCCTTGCACTCAGGGACCCTCCAGCACCCCAGGATGCAGGGTCCCCATAAGATAGTGTCCCCACAGGGGTGTTTCCGAGCAGGAGCCTAGACTGTCCCCCAGCACAGAGGCCTGGTGTCCTGTCTCTCGGAGGAGCCCATGACTCAGAAGAGAGACCCCCTAGTTCCCATCTGTGGGACCCCGAGCTTCAGTGAAGTGAGTCCTTGCCAGGATCCCCCACTGCTGGAGCCAGAGTCTGAGTCAGAGGGTCATTGACAGACACAGGAGCCAGGGCCACCCCTGGGCAGACTCAGAGCAGGTCACATCAGCGACTATGGCTCAGTTTCTCCTCCGGCACCAGGATGTGCCATTGTTATTAGTGAACATTATTGAAAAGCTTGAGATTTTTACCGACTTATAACACACACAGAGCACCTTTACTGCTCATAGCCACTCTGGAGGCAAAGGGGAGAATGTGGCTTCTCCTCCCAGGAGAGAAGTGGGTCTCAGGAGGGCTGGTCTGGGGGTCACTTGCTCCCTGGGTAGAAGAGCAGCTAATGGGACGCTGGTGGTGACCTCACCCCGGGTCTGCAGTGTCCACATGGGGAGAGGGGCTCTGGGCATCTGTCTTACTGTTCCCTCACTGTCTGTGGCCGCAGAGGCCGTTTCTGCCTGATGTGGGCACTCACCCTGCAGCTCACACATCCTGCGTGTCCTTCAGTCTCTCTGGGCTGACAGCCATGGCTGCTGTTTGCTACAAGAACATCATCATTTCTGGAAAAGTCTAAGCTATTTCTTCATTAGAGAATCTCAGATGTTCCCCTGATGTTGTTTTAGGCCCACACAGACCTTTGAGCATCTTCCATGATTTAATTCACAAACATTTATTCACCATCTGCAGCTCCACCAGTGGGAGTCAGGAGCATCTGCGCTGACCGTGGACCCTAAACACTCGTGCAGGCCCCTCACACTCGTGCTCACAGGCCTCACCCTGGGGATCTTCCCCCTGCCCCTGTTCCTGTCCCCAGGGCACCAGGGCATCTGTCCTGAGATCCCCCACTTCCGGGGCTACACTAATCACGTGTTGTGTCCCCCTATACCCAGCACTCATGGCCACAGTTGTCCTTTTTTTTTTTTTTTAAAGATTTATTTATTTGTACATACAGAACTGGGGTACAGGCCAGAGGCTCAGGGACGGTGAGAGGCTTCACCAGAGACAGAGTGGGGAGCAGAACAGGCAGATCAACGAGGTACACTGCTGAGGGGAGCAGCAGGCGAGTCAGGAGAGGTCTGCCACGCCATGTGGTCTCCTCCGGGGCAGGCGGGAATCGAACTCATGCAGAAGTGGCTTTAGCTTCTCAGTGCAGTGCTTTAACCCGCTGCGCCACCAGGGAGGGCCCACAGTTGTCCTTTTGCTTTAACCTGACCCCTCATTCCCTCTGTAGCAATAACCTCTCAGTGAGAAGGTCTGAGGTGTGTGGGAAGAAACAGAAACACTCTGCTCCATGGCCCCTCTTGAGTGATATTGTCATCATGACTACAGCCTTGGGGTCAGATCTCCTAATGACCCCAAGTGGGGCGGCCCAGGTGACACTGCAGCAACCACAACAGCTGTCCACAGGCCAGGGGACAGCACTGGACACTGGACAGGACAGTGCCAGAGGCAATAGCACCAGGAGATTGTTCCCAGGATCAGAAGGGGTGACGGCTCTCAGAGGTCGCCGGGTACAGGTCAGCAGGGCTGGTCACACAGGTCAGCAGGCAACAGTGCCAGAGAAGTGGTCAGCAGGTGATGGTGCCAGTGTCCCAGCTCGCAGAGAGGCCACTGTCCCAACAGCCAACAACCTCAGAGAGACTGGCACAGCCCCCAGTCAACAGCCCCTGTCGCCTCACCAGGGACAGGCCAACGGGACTCCCTGCAGCCTGTTAGAGGCCAGAGGCAGTTGCAGCAGCAGGTCTTGGGAGAGGTCTCTGGAAAGGTCTCAGCGGTACCCTGAGGTCTCTGGAGAGGTCTCAGCGGTACCCTGAGGTCTCACAGTCTGCAGGGTCTCTGCAAATGTCTTTTTCAGAGTGCAGACAATGCTGACTGGCAGCCGGGTACCTGGTGGCTCCACTGGCTGTGTCCGGCTGTGTCCTCTCCAGGGCACCCGCCTCCCCCTGACTGGCCCCTTTACCACCCCAGCTGCTTGGTGGCGCCCGTGGAGCCCCGATCAGATTGGTCCCTTTACAGCCCTGAATGGCCTCGGAAACCAGGAATAGCCCTGTGAGAGCCGGGTCTGATGGGTCCACTCACATTCTGGTGCTGGTTTTATGCGTGAGATGCCTGCTGGTGTGCCCAGAGGCCTGAGGTCAGGTAGGCCTCCCGGGATGCAGGCCGCAGTGACTCAGAGCCCACCAGATGGGCCGCAGGCTGCACACAGTGAGGTGCCCGCTCTCCTGGGTGTCAGGAATGGGAATGGCCTCACAGGGCCCTATGCCGCCGCCCCCCCCCCCCACAGGCCTCAGCGCGGCCCCCTCTATCGCAGCCCCCAGGCTGGTGTGGTGCTGCCGCAGCACAGCACAGGCCAGCGCTGCAGACTCAGGGTCTCCACAGGGGCGCGCTGAGGTGGGGCCGGCACCCATGGGCCTCTCTCCCCATGGCCGGACTCAAGCCTTGCTCCTGACTCGGCCTCAGCAAAGCCCCCTGTGCCCTCCCCCACACACTCACGCCCCACTGCACACACCAGGTTGCTGAAATTAAGCAGGTAAATGGTCACTGTCCAGGCTGCCCCCAGAGCTTACACTGACCAGAGTGCTGTGCCCTCTTGGGTGTCCTGGCAGCGTGGACAGCACGTGGCCCCCGGCGGGTCTGAGAGAGACTCGCTGTGACAGGCCTGGCAGCAGCTGTGGCCACAGGAGGGATGCCCAGGGCCCGTCTCCAGGCAGACACTGCGGGTCCCTCTGCCAGGAGGGTCCAGTCGTGGCCCGAGGTCATGACTGTCCTGCAAGGTGGGTGAGGAAGGGACACACGGAGGGCAGAGGAGACACTCAGGGTGGTGGTGACCACACCTGCTCTGGTCAGGTCCCAGGAGCCCTTCCCTGTCCCCCCCCCCATATCTGCTCCCTATGGTGCCCCAAGCCTGTCTCACATGGACCCCACCTGCCTTCTCTCCCACACAGGCAGGGGGCTCCCGGGGCGTGTTGTCACCTCCCCTCTCTCCCCCTCACCTCCCTCCATCACCAGAGCAACTTCAGGAGGAATTTTTCTAAATTCAACTTAACATATAGGTGCCTGGGCAGGGAGAGGGACACGTCCCTAAGGGAACCCACTTCACTATGGTGTGTCCCGGGGATGTGACCTCATGGAGGCCTCAGCCCCTTAGCTCTGAGACCCCCTCAATGCAGCTGCCACAGCAGGGGCTTGGCAGGTCAGCCTGGGTCATGCTGCGTGGCCTGGGCTGGTCTGAGTCTCCCTCCCACAGGCATCATTTACTCTGACAACTTACAGGGCATTTTTTTTTTTTACTTGGGAATTTAATGTTGGCAGGTGACTTTCCCACCCCTGAAATCATCTGCACTGTGCACCTGGTGGGCTCCTGGACTGAGGCGGCACCCTCTGACAACACAGGGGAGTCACAGCCTATGGGACAGTGACAGATGTCCCTGCTGCTCATGAGATACCCAGAGAACATGAGACCCAGTCTGAGACATGGAAGAGAACAGGCACAAAGCAAAAAAAAATAAAGTGTAGAGACGGGGAGTGTGATAACTGAGGCCCAACCTTGGCCTGAGCCCAGCTGACCCAGCCACACGCAGCCCCTGGGACAGGACAGGTGGTGTCTGAGTCCCTGTGACCACAGGCCCTGCTGGGAAAGGTGCCACTGAGGGACAAGGACAAAGGTCAGAGAGATGACCCCTGAGGAGTAGCCATGTCACAGCCACGACACCCTAAGCACCAACTGGACACAGCCCTGTCCCCCCTCCTCCTCACAGCCTCTCCCGCCCCCACCCACACAGACTCAGCACAGAAAATGTGCAGGTCTGGCTGGGCCTCATGGCTCCTAGTCATTTCCTGGCAGATATCCGTTATCTTTTCAGTTAACCCATCAACCCCACACGACACAGTAACGACAAATTTCCTACCTGGACATATATTTTAAATAGGGAAGTGGACATTTCACTCAGGAAAACCACAGGCAGGGACGGCATCAGCCCCCCTCTGCCAGGAGCAGGACAGTCATCAGGGAGAGAGCACTGGTGTGGGCGGCAGGGTCTTTCTAAACACTTATTTATGACTTTTTCTATTGAGGAGCTTGGCTCTGGTTACTGTTCATGATTTGGAGGCCCAGGATCGCCCTTCAGGTGCTATTCCTGCGGTGGGGCACACCTACCCCTAAGCATGGGTGCCCTGCCCACTGTGCCTTCCCGCTCTGTGCACCCCCCCACTGTCGGAGACCAGCTCCAACTTTTGAGGTGTCTGGAGGCAACACAGGCAGGACCCTAAGATGAGAAGGCATGAGGGGGAGAGGAGCCGGTACAAGTACAAGGAAGACAGGGAGTCGGAGTTGGGTGCAAATCTTCCTGCTCTGCCTTCACCACAGGTTTATTTTATACATTTCAAGCAGGCAGGGGGGTGACATTAGCTTATGAAAGGGGTTGAGATTACAATCACCTTTTTTTTAAGAATAGTCTGGGGTTGTTTTGACCTTTACTTGAGATTCTAACATTCTAAAATCAATCAAGGTTAAAAGACAGGTATATAGGTGCACAAAGTTTAGGACTAATATTACTATAGTGAAGATTGATAAAAATAAAGTCCTTAAAACTTTATCTAATATTTGATGGTTTTTTCTACCTGAGACATCTTGGGAGGCAGGAAGAGGAAATTTCTTGCTAATCAAGTTTCGGAAAAGTTCTTTGAAGAAATTTGCTAAAAGGTTTTAAGTTTCCTTGAGGTCTAGACAGTAGAAAGCATAATTTGCTCTGAATAGGAGACATAGGTGAATTTCCTTATCTAAAGACTAGATAGTAGAATCCTGAAAGACTAGCCAGAAGACTTTTGTGGATTGCTTTGAGGTGTAGAAGGTAAAAGACCTAATTAGCTCTAAAACAGGCAACCTGGATGAATTTCCATATCTAAAGCCAGACAGTAGGAAGTCTGAGTAATTCTGTAGAAGCTAGGTGAGATAATAAAATGATAAGATTTGGGTTTTCCTCCGCCCTGCAGTGAGAGACTTTGCAGAAACAGCCCTTTTGCTTTTTTATTGATCAGCCAGTTGTCAAGTCACTTTTGACTTCAGAGGAATTTCTCACCCTGGTGCAGTGCTTGCTTGTCAGGGCCAGGCAGGCCTTATGCGGCTGTGGCAATCCAATTGTAAGCTGAAAGTTGCTCAGAATATTTGGATATTACGATTTTACAAAAAAGGGAGGTCATAACATAAGTTAGCGTGGAAAGTCTGATTTTTCAGAGCTTTTCCCGAGCTACCCGGAATCTGTCAGACGATAGCCAATAGCCGTCGCATAGCTTGTGTCACCCCACCCCTCTGGTAGCCACTAGGCATGTCAGGTGTCAGGGTCAGGATGTGGGGTTTACAGTCACCCCCTTTTATTGGTTTCCCATAAAGAGCTCAGTTTGCCTCTTAGGCCGTGATTTCCAAAGCATTCATGTTAAAGCATAAGAATGTGTTAGAGTTTTTGAGAGAGGAAGTGGGGAGAGTACAGTCTCAAAGCTCATCTTCAGTGAGAAGGATAAACACGGGGTGGTCCTTTCTCTTCATAGAAACTTACAGATTTACAACTTTGAAACATCAAAACTGTACTGCCTTGGGTTACTTAAAAAAACAGTAGTCAAATACCCTCTGTGGGCATCACATTTCCCTTCTAAATGTATAGACATTCGCATAATTTTGCACTAATTACATAATGATGTGTAAAAATAAACACCAAAATGTTTAACTCAATAATCCTGCATATGGATCAAATCATGGTAGTATCAATATATTTTGAAATCCCACTTTATATTCATCAGTAAAATGTAGCATTTGCAATGTCCCCAGAGAACAGGGGACATGTGACACGTGACAAGGCCACTCCCACAGTCACTGTGGATCACACTAGAGCTGCTGCCACCTCAGGCTCCAATGGCCAGAGCCCACATGTGGTCACTGCCAGGCCAGCATGGAGACCGGGCCACTACTGACCAGGCGCCTCTGTGTGCTCCTGTTAGGCCTGAGCCTGGTGCATTAAGCACAATGGTATCTTCTTTTTTATTTATTTTTATTTTTTATTATTGCTGACATTTATTGTAAATTCACTACACTGTGCTAACGTTTACTTTAATAGAACGGTCTTACAACGTAGTTACACAGTGTTCTTAATTTCATTTACAGAGGAAGACACAGACTTAGATCTAGAGGCAACAATTTAGCCAAGTTTGCACAGACACTAAGTGGCAAGGCATGTGAACCAAGGCAGTGTTCTTAATTTGGTCAGCAAGCTACAGCAGTGAGTTCAGTGAACAACTGGTGAAATCAGGCAAAGCAGCAGTTAAAAAAGCTCTAAGCAGGTCTGCCAGAATCAGGTCTGGCAAGAATTCCCTCTGGCAGAGATCAATTCAGGGTAACATCTTAAAACAGTTCATTCTCTTTTTGTTTATCTTCTCAATTTTTCACTTCCTTTTATTCCCCTCAATACCTCCCTCCTACCAGAAGAGATTTTTTTTCACAATAGTTTAATGAATGTTACGAGGTAAGTAAAGCAAAGGGACATAATCTGAACCCCTGAATCATTTATTTTCTCTCCACCATTTTAAAAATTAGTGATGAGCCTATGTAAGTGACAGACCCACTGGGTGGAAAGACACGTTCCCCTCTGAGGTCACCATGGTGACCACCCACATGAGGCTGGTCTCTCCGGGCCACTTACCGTGACCGTCCCTCAGCAGAGCTCTCATGCTGCCAGTGCTATGTCCCCTGGCAGCTGTAGAATATTTCCCCTCATTAAAAATATTTAATAACTGGGCAATAATCTGCTCAGTCTTTATAAACACTCCATTGACTAATTGTTCATTTTTCACAACCATTTCCTGCTGGCTTCTTCACACAACTGAGGCCACCTTCAAATGAGGATTTTTAATCAGCTTCCAATTCTATCCCACAATGTAAAATATTGTCCACAGTTATAGTCAAGAAGAGGTGAAGGTCTGTATAGTGAGTTGAGTCATTAATAAATGGCCCTTAGATTTGAGGACACAGAAATAACTGTCATGAATGGACATTGTAGAGAACGACTGAGACGAACAACCTACATACACCAGCTGGTGTTAGCAGAAATGGCAGAGGTGACAGGGTAGATGCTGGAGAAGCCATCCCAGGGCGCAAACCATGACTGCAGGTGGGATAGGAATCTTCTAGAGAGGAGGTTCATGGAGTCACTTATCTATAAAACTGTGATGAAGGCCTCTGTGAATCTGGTAGATCATCTTGTTAGTGAAAAGAGGAAGGACCAGGCAGGGAAACTGAGTTGAATTCAGCTGCTGAGAAACTCCTGCATTGTCATATATTTGCTGTAACCTCTCAGCCCATAGGAACTGTGAAGGGGTGGGCAACTTACTCCATGGTGATGCCGTGACAGTAAACGTGGTTCTCAGTAGACCTGATACTTCAAAAATTGTGGATGGTTCATGCGAGAATGACATAGACAAAATGACATCTCATTATCACAGAGAGAAAATAAAGGTTAAAAGCACCAAGATTTCTATAATCAAGGGAGTAACAGTTTGTTGGAAGATGTCACACTCTGGCCCTGTGGTGGATATAGATATGGTATAAAAAATAACTTTCTGCAGCACTGAGTTCAAGATCCGTCTCAGCTCCAGCAAGCAGCAGGAGCTGGAGGGTCCCAGGGTGTTGTAGACACCACAGTGGGGGACCCCATCAGCTGGCCTCAGGCTTTGTGGTCAAATGAGTCTGTTCAACCTAGAGAGGTTCAGTCCCTATCAGGGCTGCCAGGCCAGGAAGCCCAGGCTGGTCTGCAGTCCTGGTCAGCAACAGGCACAGCTTGAAGAGACCAAGAGATTGCTTAAAGTCCAGCCCTTTGTCTCATTTCCCCACGCCCACATAGAAGGGATGGGCTTGCCTTTCTCCTCTGGCTTATCTCAGTTGGCACAGTCCTCTCCAGCCCCATCCACGCTGCCCCAGACCACATGAGTTTATGTTCTGACGAGGAGTGTCTGTCCCCCAACCCCCCTCCCCACAGCTTGGCCATCGTGAGTGGGCTGCAGGGGTCAGGGGAGAACGGGGGTGTCTCTGTGGGTGGAGCCTTGGTGTGGCTCCTGGGTCCTGTGGCGGATCCACTTTCATTTCCTGAGAAACCTGGGCACTGTTTTCCATTGGGGCCAAGCCAGGCCGCATCCCCCAAACAGTGTAGGGCTGTTCCCTTTTCTCCACATCCTCATTGTGTCTGGTCTTTTTGACATGGGCCATTCGCGAAGGTGTGACATGGTTTCTCATTGTGTTTTGAATCAGGGGGTCTTGAATGGATTGTAAGATGTTGTGAACCTCACTCCAGAGAGAGGGGCCCACATGGGAAAAAAAATAAAAACAAGAAACAGTAAGTGTTAGAGATGATATAGAGAGAGATAAATGAGCCCTCTTGGATGCTGGCGGAAGGCAAACTGGCCGAACCACTGTGGAAAGCTGTGTGGAGGCTCCTCAGACACTAAAAGTGGATCTGTAATGTCATCCAGGGAATCCACTCCCAGGAATCTACAGAAAAACACTAATTCAAAACAAGAAACCTGGACTCTTGGGATTACTACAGCACTATTTACAGTAGCCAAGACATGGAAACAACCCAAATGCCCCCAAATCTACAAATGGACCAAAAAGTCCAGTATAGTTATACAAAGTATTATGAGTCAGTGATCAAAAAGGACAAATTCAGGCTATTTGTGGCAACATGGATGGAGCTAGAAGGGACTAAGTCAGAAGGAAAAATATAAATATCAGATGATCTCACTTAATGTAAAATATAAAGAAACCAAACACAAGATTAGGAAAAAGTCACAGTGTGGCCACTGACTATAGATCTGAGGGTCACAGCAAGGGAGGGGATGGAGGAGGCCAGAATAGGGAGAGGAACACAGGGAGTTTGGGGATTGTTCAGGGTGATGTGCTGATGGGGACTATAGCAAAGTAAGAAAAGAATTCTTTTATGTTTTTAATTTTTGTAGATTAATTTATTTATACATAAAAGTACAGGAGTGTAATTCTTGTATGTACTAATACACACAAGAAGGGGTATGGGTGGTGAGAGGATTCACCAGAGACAGTTGGGGAACAGAGCAGGTGGATCCACTGAGATACACTACTGAGGGGAGCAGTGGGTGAGACAGGAGAGGTCTGCTGTGCCTAAAAGAAATTTTTTTTAAAAGATGTTGTGTGTCCAGTGAGAATGCCACATTTTGTTTTGTTTTATTTTGTTCTTTTTTTTTATTTTATAACAGTTTATTTTTACATCATTTTGTACATTTTTTCCCCATCTCAATTGTAATCCCCATCTCAATTGGTTTCCCATCACCAAGTCACCCGTGTGTCATCACCATAATCCCGTGCATTTCCCTCCCCCCCCCCAGTTTTTGATCCCATTCCCCACTCCACCCCCAAAACATGTCTCTGGTATATGGTTGTTCATTATTTTTGTTATTTTCTCGCCTGGTCCATTATACTCCTGCTATGAGTGAAGCCATCCAGTATTTTTCTTTCTCTTTCTGGCTTATCTCACTAAGCATGATCTTTTCCAGCTCCATCCAAGTTGCTGCAAAAGACATGTGTTTCTCTTTTTTGGTTGCTGAGTAATATTCCATTGTGTATATGTACCACATCTTTTTTATCCAGGCATCTACTTTTGGGCATTTGGGCTGCTTCCATGTTTTTCCAATTGTAAATAAAGCAGCAATAAACAGTTTTCCATAGTGGTTGTACTAGTTTGCATTCCCACCAGCAGTGCAGGAGAGTTCCTTTTTCTCCACATCCTCGCCAACATTTGTTGTTGCTAGTTGTTTGAAGATGTGCCGAGAATGGCACATTTTAAGACAACTAGCATCAACAAATTCTGGTGAGAATGTTAAGAAAATTCTGGTGGGAATGCAAACTACCACAACCACTATGGAAAACTGTTTGGAGGTTCCTCAAACTGCTTAACATGGAGCTTCCCTACGACCCAGCAATCCCACTCTTAGGTATCTACCCAAAAGACACAAAAACACTGATTCAAAAAGATACCTGCATCCCCCATGTTTATTGCTGCTTTATTTACAATTGGAAAGACATGGAAACAGCCCAAATGCCCAAAAATAGATGACTGGATTAAAAAAGATGTGGTACACATACACAATGGAATATTACTCAGCAATCAAAAAAGATAAACACATGCCTTTTGCAGCAACATGGATGGAGCTGGAAGAGATCATGCTTAGTTAAATAAGCCAGAAAGAAAGGAAAAATACCAGATGATTTCACTCATAGCAGGAATATAAAGGACCAGAGGAAAAAATAAAATAATAATGAACAACTATATACCAGAGACATTTTATGGGGGTGGAGTGGGGAATGGGATCAATGATGGGATTGGGGGAAGTGCACTGGACTATGGTGATGGCACATGGGTAATTAGGTGATGGGAAGCCCATGGGGATTATAACTGCAATAGAAAAAGGCACAAAATGATGTAAAAATAAACTATTCTATTATTAAAAAAAAAGATGTATGTGTGTATATGTATACATATACATACATACTTATATATGTGTATGTGCATATATTGCACATATATACATACACACATATATACATATACACACATACATATGTATATATGTTTGTGTGTGTGTATATATATATGTATATATATATATATACTGAAATACTCTGTGATCAGAAAAAATAAACTCATGTAGGCTAGATGATGTGGGTGAACTAGAAAGGATTGTGCTAAGAGAATTAAGTTAGAAGGAAAGGGATAAATATTAGAGGGCCTCTAATATTTGTTCCCTCTCGGATCCCCCCAATACACAAGGACCCACCACCCACCTCTAACCATGAGGTCACCTGAGGAGCTGGGCCCTGGTCTTCTCCCCTGAGGAGATCACCCTGAACTGGCAGTGGGATGGGCAGGACCTGACCCAGGACACAGAGGTGGTGACACTGGGAGCGGGGGGGGGGGGGGGTCAGAACAGGGCAGGGAAGAACCCAGGGACTGAGGTGATGCGTCAGGGTGCTGTGGTGAGGAGAATGGTGAGAACCAGACTGACAGAGACTCAGATATTATACAAAAACTAGCAGTGATATAAGGAAGCAGATAAATTGCAATAATTTAAATCAGTCCTGACAGCTAGATTACAAGTAAAATTAAATAAATCAGTATATCCAAAGTCACAAAATGGGGGGAAAAAAATCCTATATGTTCAGCCTCACAGGGCAGCTGTCTCACTCTGAAGGAAACTGGTCAGAACAAATTCAGGTGAATCACTGAGTGTCAGTGTTGTCAAAAGCCCATCCATCCTCAGAATGTCCCTCACAGCTCCCTCATAACATGGTCCCTCCTCTCTGCCCCAGCCCCTCCCACGCTGGCCTCAGGGTCTCACCTTTAGGGGCTGAGAGACACATCAGGGCCCTGGACACTGTCGCTGCCTGGGAAACAACACAGACCACAGGAGGGGCTGATGGGGTGACTCCCCCAGGGGCTCCATCTACTGTCCCAGGGGCTCAGGGACCAAACCCCTGATCCACACTCACCTGCAGCCTGAGTGTGGCTTCCTCTTGTCCTCCTGTGGGAAGAGACATCATGTGAGACCAGGGAGGAGTCAGCCCATGAAGTTCTAAAGGAATCCCCTAGTCTGGACCACAGGGAAGTTTCCAGAATGTGACTAATGAATCATGGCAGTACAGGAGATATGAAGAAAGGACACTGGGGAGCAACTGCCTGCTGGAGTCTGCCCTCAGCAGGGTCCTTCAGCTAAGACATTTGCTGGGAAACAGACCCCATCACCAGAATGACAAGGTGAACAGCTGGTGATTCATTTTCCTAAGTGATTACAAAAGAGTAAAGGACAGCAATCAGCCAATCAGCTCCAGACTGGACAACACAGGTGTGAGTAAGATACATCCTACTAACCAGGTGGGGCAAGTTCTCTCTGGGACTTGAAAGCCCCTAGTGGACAGGATCCCCCACTCCCTCCCTACCTGAGCTTCTTCCTCCACATCACAACTGCAGCCACCGCAGCCCCAGTGAACACAGCTCCAAGGAGAACCAGGCCAGCAATGAGGCCCCCGGTGGAGATGGAGGACTGAGGAGGAGGGCTCTGGAAGGGAAGGGGAGGGGAGACCCTGAGGCCCAGGCCTTATCCTGGCCCTCTGAAGGTCCTCAGAAGTACCCCTGATTTCCCTGAGAACAGCCTCTGTGCATACATCCCCTCCTCACCCCATCTCAGGCCTCAGGGCTCTGGCAGCCCCTCATGCTGCACATGGCACGTGTATCTCTGCTCCTCTCCAGAAGACACCACCACAGCTGCCCACTTCTGGAAGGTTCCATCCCCCCCAGGCCTGGTGTCCACCAGCTCCGTGTCCTGGGTCAGATTCTCCCCATCTCGCTGCCAGATCAGGGTGATCTCCGCATGGTAGAATCCCAGGGCCCAGCACTTCAGGGTGACGTTCTGATCTGAGATGGGGTAATGGGTCACATGTGTGTTTGGGGTATCTGAAGGGGAACAAATCAGAAATATGACAATTTGGATTATTATTCAGTCTCCTTCACAGACACTAAGCAGACTCACGTGACCATCCTCAGAACAGACAGGACAGTCAGTTTGGAAGAGGAAGCACAAAACCCAGAGCCCAGCCCTGTCTGGGGAATCTGGGATCATCAGATGAGAGCCCAGGGTGGGAGGGTGCAGGTCTCTAAGGAGGACACAGACTCTGCTCCTGATGTGGGTGGGGGTGAGTGACACAGAAAAGCAGCTCTCAGGTCCAACTCAGACCAAAAACAAGACCTTGAAAGAAAAATTGATGGTTCTCGACATGGCTACCAGGTCAAAAGGATCCATAAACATATTTCAGGCATGGCTTCCCCCCATCAGGGGAGAATGGACTCCTTGACTGTCCAGACAAGCAGTGTCTTCTGGCTGAGTCTCTGCAGTACAGAATAAGACACCAAGGGTCTCCTCCCTCTGACCAGAAAGCAGGCGCTGTTCTGCCCATTATTCCATTTCCCTGTGGGGTCCAGGGTGAGGGGAGTCCGAGGCCTTGAGGCCCCCTTACCTGTGCGCTGTAGCACCTCCTTCCCCAGCTCCAGTAGTCTGTGGAGCCAACGCAGGCACCTGCCCTGCAGAATGGCCCTGACGCGCTCCGCCCTTCCCGATGCATCCCACTGGCGCTGGGTGATCTGGGCCACCGGGTTCTTGGGGGTCCAGGAGCGCAGGTCCGGGTTCAGGGCGATGTAATCGGCGCCGTCGTAGGCGAACTGCTCGTACCCACGGAGGAGGCTCAGGTCTGGCCCCACCTCGCAGCCACACATCCTCTGGAGGGTGCGAGACCCTGAACCCCCCTGTGTCAGCCTCGGGTCACCCGGGGTCACCCGCCCTCTTCCCCTGAATCAACCTGAACTGAAAACTGCAGGCGGGAGGGTCCCCGGGGTCTTCCTGGGGGAGGGGCCTGGCAGGTCCACCAGCCTCGAGGGGTCAGTGGGACCCTGACACTTGGGACACCCCGGGCCTTAGCGTGGCAACGGGAGTGGTGACCTCATGCTGGGACCGCTCCGGGCAGCTCACCGTCCTCGCTCTGGTTGTAGAGGCCTCACAGGTCCCGCAGCAACGCTTTGAACCACTGAGCCTCCTTTTGGATCTGCGACTCCAGGTGCAGATACACCTGCCCCTCCAGCTCCATCTGCTCTTCCCAGGGCGCCCGCAGCTCTGCTATCTGACCAGGAGAGTCGCTGTCGAACCGCCCGAACAGCATGTCGTCCACGTAACCCACTGCGATGATACTGGGCTCCCCAAGGCTGGGCCGGGTCATCACAGTGGAGAAATACCTCAGGGAGTGAGGTCCTGGGAGGGATGGGGAAACACTCAGGCTGACTCTTCTTTCAGAAGGGGTCAGCTCCCAGGGAGATTGGCCTGGAGCGGGGAAAGGAGCAAGGGGGCTCCTAAGATTGAAAAGGGCTCAGACTCAGGGGACCTCAGGGGAGGCTGGGAGGGGCCGAAGGGCCATAACGCAGGGGTCTGAAGGGGGTTACAGGAGGTTGGGGAGGAGATGAGACTTTCCTGAGGTCCTGCATCCACAGTGGGGTCCTTGCTGCTCCCTCCTGGAACAGCAGTTTCAATCTGGACCCCGCACTCACCTGCCCAAGTCTCCATCAGGGCCCAGGACCCCCAGAGCAGCAGCAGGAGGGTGGGGAGCATCACAGCAGGTCCTGGGGTTTGGGGAGAATGAGTCCAGGGGAGTCGGTGGACACTGTCATGGTGCAGGATGACTCTGTGTGTTCCCTGGAAATCCCAGGACACGGGGAGAGAGAATGGGGTGAGTGTAGGGTTGTCCAGGCTGCACCCCAGAGACTGAGAGAAGACATAATGCTGTAACAGTGACCCCCACAGAAAGAGGGGATCCACATTCCCTCCCACCCTAAGAAGGAGTGGATTTGGGCTGGAGAAGCTGCTTGGAGGGGTGAAGGAAGCAGCAGTGTTCTCAGATAACTGTGACTATTCCACTTTGATACTAAATTAAAGCTGCACAGGTGGGAGTTTCTCAAGGTTATCGGCAAAGAGAAACTTGTAATAATATCAACATATATCCTATTCTGTTATATTTCCTTTTGCTATGGTTGGAACTTAGGGTAACGTGTGATTGTTTTCTTTTTTAGGTAATGCATTGTTTCACAAAGTTAAATAGATTTTCAGTGGAATCAAATTGCCCAAAAAAATAAAATGTGTTATAGTTTTTAATCATAAATCTCCAAAAGAAAAATTACTACTGTAAGTTATCAAGTAGTGATGGCATCAGTTTTTCATAATTCATGTTTTCTCTGAGAGCTTATGTTTTATCAAGGCAAATTTACTATCAATGTCAATTGTCTGTTGATTTTCTTAAAGAAACAGACATTCATTTTGAAGAAAGTGTCTTCTCATTAATTAAATCTAAACCTTACATTTTGTCTTTCATCCCTTCAGGAAAGTATTTTGTTGCCACAAATAAGAGTCTAATTCATTGCATCAAACATTTCCTGGGGACGCAGTAAGGGAATCCCGCAGAGAGCTCTGTGTGCTCACAGGTCACCACACCAGGCATTTTAAAATGTGGATCTTAGCATGACTCACTAATGAAGAGGACATTTTCAAGTGAAGATTTCTTTACATTTTGTTTCAGCAGGTAAGTGCTGGTGAAAAATTACTACTTCTAGGCCCTCCTTGGGGCAAGGAGGGTTGGAGTGCAGCACTGTGAAGCTGGCCACGGCCTTTTCATTGTGAGGAGATCCACATGGCTGGCAGACCTCTCCTGACCTGCCCGCTGCTCCCCTCAGCAGTGGATTCGTCAATATGCCTGTTCTGCTCCCCACTGTCTCTGGTAAATCCTCTCACCGCTCCTGCACCTCTGTCCTGTACCCCAGTTCTGCAGGCATAAATAAATAACTATTTTTTAAAAAATTGGTATAAGAAAAAAATCATAAAATTGTATGTATTCACAGAATAAGAAAACCCTTGGAAATTAAAATTTTGATTATAAGAGTAATATCAGATGAATTTTATAGTAAGGTAATTTTATAATCTCACTCCACTAAGGAAAACAAATGGAAAAGAAATGACAGACAGAAGATCTACAGGAATATGAGTCAATCAATCAGGAGATCAGGAGATTCCAGTGCCGCGCCAGCACGACAGCAGAGATGGTCTGAGCGAAGGACATCAGGATTAAAATACACTTCTTGGTCAGCAAGCAAAGGCACACTTTATTTTTCTCTCCTTCCCTATTTATCCCCTTCAGCATGGAGCCTGGGGCTGGGGGGAGGCGGAAGCTCTCAGCAAGTGCATCAATAACATGCAACAATAACATGGGGGTCAAAGAACACAAGGTAGCAAACACAAGGCAGGAACACTTCCTGCCTCCTGTTTTTCTGTTCCAGCACCCATGGCTCATTCTTTGTTTCCACACAACAGTGTGCATATGATTCTGTGGGGGAGGTGGGGAGGTCTGTCCAGGCAAAGGACCCAACAAGGTAGTTTCCTGATGGGTGGAATCCACAGCTTCTGTCTGTCAGGGTATAAACGGTCCCACAACTTCAGTTATGGATCTGAGTGGTCTTGTCCTGTGTTTCCGTGACAGGTCACTTGGCCTATAGGTGATTTTCTAAGGCACCGTTCCTGGAGTTATACAGACCCACCATATGGCAAAGAGGAGTCTTCCAAACCGCAAAGGAGACAGCAGGCAAGAAGGTGATTGTTCCTGCCCCTTTTGTCTCCACATCAAATACAATAGGAGGGACTCACAGTAAACATGACTTGGGGCCATCAGATAGTTCTCAGTGAACCTGCTGGCTGCCCAGCTCCCCTACTGAAACAATTTGTTCTAACTAAACTCAGGGTTAGATCCTTCTGCCCCAATGGATCAGCCCTGTCTCACTTTTGCTTCTAGACCTGGACAGCGTCATTGTATCCGTCCCCCTCCCTAGAGAGTGAAAATGAAAGCTTTAGTCCAGGACTGGACTAAACAGCCTGAATTGTCTCAAACTGTGGTTCCCCAGTGTCTGGGCTGGGAAAATCACCGCCAGTCTGCCCTGAGCCATGGTCTGTTCACAACAACTTTGCACCCAGTGTGGTCCCTGTTCAGCTACAACAGTACCCAAACCCTTGGGAGGCCAGGCCTGGATCCAGAAACACTTTAACAGCGCGCTGGTCTCCCTAAATCACCCCACTTCTGCCGGTCACAGAGCTGGGAGAGGCCAGACCTGTCCTTCACTCTCCTCCTGCCTCCCCCCAAGTCTCTGTCTCCACATCACAGTCCTGAGTCAGCCTCATGCTGCCTCCAGTGGGGGAGCCCCCGGGCACATCAGAGACTCAGCTAAGCTCAACAAGGCCTCCTCAGGTTCAACAAAACTCCCCCTTTGGGGGTTGCCCCCATTGCAGAACTGGCCCTCACCTGCACCTTTCACCTGGGGAAAGATCTGTCAGTCACAGATTCTCGCTGTATGTTTGCCGCCACCCACAGGCATGCGGCATTTTAAATAACAGGGAAAAGAGCTAAAATTCTCCAGTTGCTGGAAGCAACTGATGTGGTATCTGGCCAGAGTGGCAATCATTCACCGCCAGGGACATCAAAAAGGAAATCCTTCAGCTGCTAAAGGAAGTCTGGCATCTGCCTGAAATTGTGGTTCCTCACCAAGCAGCTGGACAACCTGAGCGCCAGGCCATCAGGACGGGACCCTCCAAGCCAGCAGCCCTTGAGCTGGGGAGGCGTCCACACCAACAGGTCCCCACAGCCCTGGCATCTGGGACACAATTCAGGTGGGTGTCAGCACAAAAACCTGCGTCCTCAGGCCAGGTTGTGGGGTTCAAACGGGAGCCTCCCTTTACAGGCCTGCGGGTGGCCTGTCATGGTCTGCACCTGCTCCTGGTGACGCCTCAGGGACGAGCCAGTGAGTCAGCCTGCAGAGATGCCAGAGCAGACGGCCTGCCCACCCTTCTCCAGCCCTGCTCCACCACAGCCCAGAAGCTGCTTGGCCAATGTATGGCGGGAGCGTGAGGAACGTCAGATGCATGTGCACCAACTGTTGAACTGACCCAGTGTCGGTTCTTTCTCCTGCTTCCTCTTTGGTTTCACAGTTCTCGTTATAGCAGCCTATTGCCTGCCCTGATAAACCTGGGGGCAGGCCTCCTGTGCTGGGGCTGTGGCCAGCACCCTAACGTGTCTGAGTCTTGCGCACAGCCTCTGGCTCTTCTCTGTGCTCCCAGTGGGACCTTTTGTTCACTCTCCTGGTGTCTGTAGGTGTGTGATTCCGCCTGAAGTTAGTCTCTGTGCCTCGCCTTACTCAGACTTCTGATGTCAGACTTCTGATGTCAGACTTCTGTTGGGTGAACAAGCTACCCTGTGCTCACACACTGGCCTGGCCACTGTTCAAACCTACCCCCTGGCACCCCACCGCTTGTGGCCCGGTGAGTCTTCTGGGACAGGCTTGGAACAGCAGATCTCAGGTTGGCACAACACAAGTTCTCGGTCCTCTCACAACAGTCGCCCGAGACCTAAGTAATGTGGCCCAGCCTTTAAATGATCCAGGATCACAAGGGCTTTTCAACAGTTCTCCAGAAGCGTCGGGGCTAGACCTGCTCACGGCCCCCATGTGGCCTCCACCTGTATCTGAATGTAGACTGTTGTTTCTGTGCCAACAAGTGGGGTCTTGCTCATGAGTCCCTAGCACGTAGTAGGGACATCAACGGGTGGGGGGTAGGGGGAAATGAAGCAGGAAGTCCCCAGGTCTCTCAGGATCTGCTGCTCTCCCGGCCTGCTGCTGGGGGGTCTGTGGCTTGGATTCCACTGCCTGCTGGAGCAGAAAGTCCCTGCAGTGTGCTCTGGCCCACAGTAGTGACTATGGCTCCCCTGACCCTTTCCCAGAAGATAAAGATGCTCATGCTGTGATGGATGGGTGCCAAGGCTCAGCCTTTTGGGAATGATAGGAGGAGAAATATCGCTGTCAAATGACTGTAACAGAGATCCCACGGGGGGAGGGAGGTGCTTTCTGGCCTGGTGCAATGGAGCATTCTGGGGCAGGCGAGAGTGACTGTTCACTTTCAGCATCTCCCTACACACGGTTTGTGACTGGGCCTCTTGGTGTAATAAAGGTAGAGATAGTTGTGTGTAACACTAACCCCTTGTATTCATCGGTAAAGGTAACCTCCCAGGTCTGGGTCCACACGCCCCTGTAACAAACCTTTTCCTGACCTCCCCACTCCTGAGGCTCCGCCGTCTGGCACTGCCGGGTAAACCCGGTTTCCCCCACACTGAGACTGGCCAGACCAGCTGCCACCCCACAGCAGGGTAAGAGGCTCCCATCCCCCCGCACCCACCAGTGCGTGGTGTTTCCGTCTGCCTGTAATGGGGGCCGTTCCCACAGGTGTGAGCTGTTATTGCATTGTGGGTGGATTGCACAGATGAGCAGGTCAAGGAGACGGGGGACACAGACACACTGGGGACCACTCAGAGGTCAAAATAGATAAAGATGGATGCAGCTGGAATGGATTATGCTCCATAGAGTAGTCACAAGGAAAAAGATAAACGTCAGAGGTTGCAGTTACAGGGAGAATCTAGAGAAAGGACAAAGCCAAGAAGATGAAGCTGCAGGCTGAGCGTAGCCTGTCACATGCACCAGCCAGGGGGAGGGGCACCGGGGAGGGGGAGCACAGTGCTGTGGAGACAGCTCACAGGGCCAGGTGGGGACCACAGGGACCCCTGAGGGGAGGAACCAAATACTGTCCCAAATTAGTAATGACACAGGAAAATAAATACAAAACATAAAAAATAAAATATTTCATATGCAAAGGAAAAAGGCAGGACTTTATCTTTCTATAATAGCAAGTAACCAAACATTTGTCACAAATTCAGAATGACGATAAGACTTTCCCTTTTGAAAACTAAAACATTCACTTCTGCAGCACTGGATTATATTTGTGTTTAGAATGGTTATGAACCACACTCTGCTACTCCTCAGAAATAGAAAACTCTCCTCTTCCTGAGCTGCAGTCAGAACCCATTTCCTGTGCTGGGTTCTCCCCC
>NW_004567156.1:807562-816504 GCF_000260355.1 Condylura cristata
TCAAGGGCTCGTATGTAAAAGTGTCCTTATTCTGCTTGAACAGAGGCCAGAAATTGGTCATTTCTAAGAAGTTTTGGGACTCAGCCTCTGTCATCACCTCCTCTCTCCCACCCCGTCTCCCCCATCACAGAGCAACATCAGAGGGGGTTTTCTGATCCGACTTAACACTGTATAGCCGCCTGGGCAGGGAGTGGGCCCCTGGCACTGAGGACCCACCTCACTCTGGGTGTGTCCAGTGGATTGTGATGATAAGAAAATGAGAAAGAAACAATAATTCCCCCACTCTGACCTTACCCTCCCCTCAGGAGCTGAGGGGGACCCTGCTCCATCTCTCCCTCCTTCCTGGGCCTTAGACAAAGGCTCAGCTCAGTGACTAGGGTGACCTGGGCTCCTCCTGACCCTGGGCCAGGCCAGCAGGGCACAGGCTTACCCCTCCCAGCCTGTGGGACCCCCTCAGCTCTGCTCTGGAGAGAAAGCAGCTGCAGACCACAGAGGAAATGGCCCCGCCCTGGGAACCAGACAGGGTGTCAGGGTGGAGCTCCCTCACTCTGAGGCCTGTGGGTTTTGCAGAGACACCAAAGGGGATGAGCTTGAAGTGAACGTTGGGGCTGGGGGGTAGCTATCAAGAGTATGTGAATTCATATGCCCTTAGCCAAAAATAAAAGAAGTCTCCTGACCTGTTCCCAGTCAGAGCCCTTGGCCTGAGGAGGCCTTGTAAGGACAGGACAGGACTGTGCTATCCTCAGGAACCCTTGTCTCCTGCCACCCCCAGTCTGGGCCCCTCTCACTGGGGCCCTCTCACCTGGGCCTGCTCTGCTCACAGCCTGGCAGGGGCTCCCCATCCACAGTCACCCCAGCCCACAGGTGACCCCTTCCCAGGCCTCTGACACCCCCTCCTGTGTCCCTCCCTCCCCCTGCCCCAGCTGACCCTCCCCCCTCTGTCCTTGCACACCTGGCACCAGCCAGCCCCCCACAGGCTGTTCCCTCCACGGACCCTCACCCCAAACCTCTCCCAGGGCCTTGCTCCATCCCACCCTCTACACTGACCCCT
The DNA here is from genome assembly GCF_000260355.1 of Condylura cristata. Lineage (NCBI taxonomy): Eukaryota > Metazoa > Chordata > Mammalia > Eulipotyphla > Talpidae > Condylura > Condylura cristata. The sequence continues at coordinate 808,614 of NW_004567156.1, forward strand.
TGGATGGACACAGCTGCCCCACACCCTTCCCTCCCTGCTGCCAGACCTGCCCCTGCCTGTCCACCTCTCAGCCCCTCCACAGGTTGTGGTGTGGGCAGCAGGGGTTTCGGGTCTTCATTATTCACTGTCCCTGCAAGCAGCAGCTCTCTGAATCTAGGGAATCTGTCTGGTTTATTCACAGCACATAGTACAGAATGTATAAGTATTGGTGGAATGATATGTAATGAATTAGTAGCTAAGAAGTGTTTCTGATATAAATAAATAAATAGCATAAAATAAGTGGACGGGCCAGCCCCTGCTTGTGGTCCTGCCCCTACTTGTCATATTTGACAGGTGACGTTTTGAAACCCCAGAAATCCCTCACTGAGCAGCTGTCACCCCTCCCCCACTGTTACAGCTCAGTGACTGCTCTTACCTGTGTCAGCACATGAATGGCTGGAGAGCACCCCATCTTTCTAGAGCCAGGAACCCACACACACATCCCTCCTTCCTGAAGGAAGAGCTCCAAAGCCCCTGGGCGCCCCCACTCGAGGGAGACACACTCGCCTGGGGACCCCTGAGAAGCAGCTGGAGGAGGAACAGCAGGGAGGGAGGAGGCAGAGCACACAGCTGGGCAGGAGCAGGGCGCCATCTCCTCAGGCTGGGGAGACACAGGGCGGGAGGCAGCCAGGACACACAGAGGAGCAGGCAGCAAGGGGCTCTGGGCCAGGGGGGCAGGCCAGGGATCCCCACCGGCAGGAGCAGGGCCCTTCCTGATGACCCCTCAGGCCCTGAGACCAGAAGGACAGACCTGGCAATGAACAGGGCAGGAACTAAGCTAGTGAGGGACAAGATAATTATAATCCCAGGGCCAATAAAAATCAGTCTAAGAAGGAAAAGTGTCCTGGTTACTCACTGCTCAGCTGTGACTGACTCTCACGGGATCATGACAATGCAAATTCTGGACCCCAGGGGGTCCAGAGGGGCTGCAGGGCACAAATGCCTGTATCCAAGGGCCACCTCCCAGGCCTCCTTGCCACCCAGACCCAGCTCCCAAGGTGGGGGCAAGAAGCTTGGGCAGTGTAAGCAGGGACTTATTTCTCCAAGGTCCTGGTTCAAAACTTCAATGTGAAGGAGTTAAGGCGACTTTCAGGGGTTGCAGAAGTGACCAGGCATCCCTGGGAGGGAGCTGTGGCTTTTGACCAAGAGCTGAAGCACAAAAGGAAGCAGGTCACCAGGCCCTTCAGAACTCGTTCCATGTGCTCTGTGGCGCCCCAGCCCTGACAGGAGGCAACTTTTCTGAAAGAACAGATGATTCTGGTCAAGGAGGACATTAAAACTCTAAGAGGACACATCTCAGTCAGTACAGGTGCTGGACCAGGCCACGTCCAGAGTGCAGCTGCTGCAGAACCTCTGAGAAGCAGACACATGAGCATGTTGGAGCTGCCACTGAGGAGACACTGAGACTCCAGGCAGAGCCGAGATTCCTGCCAGGCTCAGAGGCTGGGAACAGCTGAGAGGTGGCCTCATCCTCCAGGCCGCTCAAAGAAATGGGTCACATGGAGCCTTAAGCACGGGATGGAGGCCACTCTCTCTTGTCAGTCTGTGGTATTTATTTTCCTCCTCTTTGTTAACCCTAACCCTAACTCTCAGTCTGTGGTGTTTCATGACCATTTCCAAGCCCACAGAAGAGCTGAAGTAACAGTGCAGAGCACACGGCCAGACCCATCTGAGCCGTCGCCACATTCGCTTCGTCCCTGATCTGTACCCACGGGTCCGTCTCTGATTCATCCAACTTATTTTTCTGCTGCATTTCATGTTAGTTGCAGACGTCAGTACATTCTGATTCTCATCACTTGAGCATTGCAATTAACAGCTAGAGTTCAAATTGGGTAAAGTTTTTATTTTTTAAGAAAAAACTTCATCTGGAGAAATGCAAAAATCTTAAGCATACTATCAGAGGTGTTTTGACCTTTGTCAAGAATATTAGAATATATTATTCTTTTCTTCTCTTGGAAACCAGGACATTTAAATAATGTAACGATGGGTCACAACACTTAGTAATATCATTTATCCACCCTCACTCCCTTCAGTAACCACCACAGTCCAGTCTGCAGCTCCCCGTCCCTTCCCTTCTCAGCACGCTCCTGTGACCACACTCTCCTTGGGGCAGAGCCCACGCCTGGTTCCTCTTCATGCTTTATTATTACATTTATTCTGATAACTTTAATTTTTTTCAACTATATATGTGTGTGTGTGTATCTACAAATATAGATACATAAATAGCAGTTATAGTACCAAAACTCCAAAATATATGTTATTATACCATATAAATAATCAATATATGATATTTTATTCATCTTTGACCTTTCAACAAATAAGTTTATCTGACTCTTCCTTTTTATTTTGTCCACAAGACTATTAGTCAGTCATAAGCAGCAGCTGAGCTGTTTTCACACCTTCACAGCCATATGTGACCATTTATATCTTTGTAAATATTTTATTATCAATTTTATTAGACAAACTTGTCTTTACAGGCAGTGTTGTTGCAAATTCAACCTTTTCACAGCTGAGTAGTATTCCACTGTGTCTGTCTACCAGCTCTTAATCCACCCATCTGCTGTTGGGCACTGAGGTTGTTTCCATAACTTGGCATTGGACACAATGCTGCAGTCAACAAAGGAGCCTTATCTCTTTTGGAATTAGTGTTTCTACTTTCTTTGGGTAAATGCCATGAATGGACTGTTGACATGTGGAAGGTGTACTTTAAATTTTGGGGAGAATCATCCCCTTTGTTTTGCATAGGGGAAGGACTGTAACAGTGTGATATCCAAAGAAAAGGGAGGTTCTTTGCTAGGCAGGGTGATGGAACCCCAGAACCCTCAAACCTGCCCATGCTAAATGGGTTCTGCCATCCACTACATCAAAACAAAACATACTCTAATGCATGTGTTACTATGCAAAAAGAGAATGAAGGCGAGAACAGAGAATATGGTTTCCTAATCAAGCACCCAAAGTCACCCACATCCTTATGGGTAACCCCAGCAAAACAGGGTTGTCCCAAAACAGGGCCACTGTGACAAGTCTAAGGCACGTTCTGGCGGGGCCCGTAGTAGAGGCAGAAAGGGCCAGACAAGTCTGGAAGGAAAAGAGCAAATCAAAATCCAGATAAAGGCTGCCACGGTAACCTCCCCACGGGTGCCTCCCCCACACCTGCTTCAAGTGTCCCCTTCCATGTCCCCAAGTCCCTGGCACAAGCCCAGGCTGAGGAGCAGTCGCAGCTTCTGCACCTGTGCCCAGCTTTGCTGCGTTGGAGCCAGGACGGGAGGTGAAGGTGGGGCTGGGCCCTGAGCCGTGGGAGCTGTGGGCAGCGCTCAGGCCACTTGGCGACGGCAGCTGCTGTGTCCAGTGTCACGTGTCTGCGGCTGCGCTGGGCGTCTCGCACTTCAGGGACGTAACGACCTTAACTATATTCCTTCTGCCCTCTTTCTGCACACTAAGCATATTACAGTTCTTTTCTATTGAAGATCTTATGCATTAGAGTATGTTTTGTCTTTATGCAATGAATGGCAGAACCCATTAAATGTGCGCGTTTGAGGGTCTAGGGTGACCCTCATTCAGCCCACTATCAGCACTGACACAGGGCAGCAAGGGGCACTAAAACGGACCAAGGACAACCCAAATAGCTTACCAGTAGCCATCTTAGTTCTTCTACTATGCACACAATGCAAGACCACTCGGGTTCAGAGACCAACAATAATGGGTAGCAAAGAGCTACTGAGGCTAAAAATGGCTGTTTACCTCACCTGAAGTCGTGTCCAGTGTTTTAAAGCTCTAAACATAAATGCTCTACGATGGCATCTTTCTGCCACTGAGGGCCTGGAGCACATGGCGGCCACACAAAAGCCAACTCATGAAGAAAACAGAAGACACAACAGGAGATGCTCCTGGAGCTACTGAGATGCCCCAACACAGCACCAGACAAGTGACACTCAAAACAGCAGCTGCAGCAGCCTAATGACAGGACAAACGGCCACTCACAGCTCAGGGAGCGCTGAGCTCTGGGTCTCACCTTCCGGGCCAGGCTGTAATGGCAGCAACTCTGGGAACTGTGTCAGTCTCCTGGCTACTTGCAAAGCCTCCGAACTGTTCCTCCCTGAGACTGTCTGCTAGAAGCTTCTCCATGTCCTTCAAAGGCCTGCAACATGGTGGGGGCAGAATTGCTGACCCCAGAATCCCTGAAGATGCTGAAATCCTGAAGGCTGAATCCCATCACTGAAAGCCCAGGGCTGCTTCTGCTGTCCCTTCTGTTTCTTATCAGAGTCTCCTCCCCACTGATGATACCTTGTTCACATTTTCCCTGGGGCTTCTACTCCTCCAGGGGCCCACACAGATAACAGACTTGGCCTTCAGCCAAAGCTCTGAGGATCTGTCCCCATCCCCGCCATAAGGCACAGCATTTCTTTTTCCCATGCCCTTGCCACACTTTCTGTTTCTGGTCTTTTTGATACAGGTCACAGGTATGAGATGGAATCTCATGGAGGATTTGATGGCCAATTTCCTGATGGTAGTGATAGAGGCTAAAGGTAGAAATCTGCAGAGGAAGCATCACAGGACCAGAAACTGGCTCACCCTGGGTCAAAAGCTGGAGGTGGGAGAAAAAGTGGTTACCAGCTATAGAAACCAGCACAGAAAATATCAGAGCACAGACTGGGGGAAGGGATATAAAAACTGAGGGCCATTGTAAAGTAATCACAGGGTCTTTTCATCCACCTAGTAAAGCCAATGAAAGAAATGCTTTAGTTGCTGATTGATGGCAAACTTCAGAATGTTGTAAATCCCAAAGCCATCCACTTAGTCAGACCAACTGAAGACATTCTTTAAACACCCACTGATAGCAAGTGTCAAACTGCTACAATTTCAAACCCCAGATGGGAGTGAAAACAAGTTGGAGCAGGAGAAATGGACACTGAGAACCATGAGAGAATCTCAGGTAATCCAAATTCCAGCCAGTTACTCAAGTTACAAAGTCAACACAGTGCTGCTCTGAGGTCCAGGTCTTCTCTCCAGGGCCCAGGGCCACTCTCCTCAGGCTCAGGGACCTCTGGGACCTCGCAGGCCTGGCCTCCAGCAAACCAGTCCCTCAGGGCAGCTCCCCGGAGTCTGGGCAAGCCACTCTGTTTCCCGCTTTCCCTTGTGCAATAAACCTGCCCTTGAAGCATAACTAAATGTCTCTGCCGCATGGGGAGACCCCTCCTGTGCCACGGAAAGGGGAGTCCTGATGAAACTTCTCAGAGGCGACCCAAGGACCCCACTACCTGAGCCCAACACCTCTCCACACCGACATCAGCAGTAAGAAATCTGGGAAACTCTACACCCCGTGTGTAGGTTAGCACCACCCATGATCAATCAGGCGTGCATTGTGGGGGTACAGTTTAGAAACGTTAAGACTAAGTCCCCCCTCCTGGCCCAGCAGGTGGTTTGGGAGCTTGAACAGATAAGGGATTGGGGACCAGGCCTTAAACCCCAGCACAGTGACCAGACAAACCAGCCAGCTCCAGGATACCAAAGAGAGCCAGGATTCCTCCCTGGCATGGAGCAGTGCCAGCCCAGACATCCCTGCAGATGACTGGGCAAAGCAGCTCCCTGAGTTAGGAAGCCGGCGCAAACAGGCTGTAACAGAGATACTCACTCCTCCTTCCCTCACAGACTCTCTGACTCGCCCACTGCCTCTTTTTTTTTTTTTAAGATTTATTTATTTATTCATACAGAACTGGGGTACAGTCCAGAGATGCGGAGGAGGGTGAGAGGATTCACCAGAGACAGAGTGGGGAGCAGAACAGGCAGATCGACGAAGTGCACTGCAGAGGGGAGCAGCGGGCGCGTCAGGAGAGGTCTGCCACGCCATGTGGTCACCTCCGGGGCAGGCGGGGATCGAACTCATGCGGAAGTGGCTTAAGCTTCTTTGTGCTGTGCTTTAACCCGCTGCGCCACCAGGGAGGGCCCCCACTGCGTCTTTTACAGTGTAAGTCAGTAAGCCCCTTCTGTTTTCCACTTTGTCTGGGGAATTCCTGCGCCTCAGAGATTCCAAACCACACCCCGATTTCCTCCCCACAGCATTCTGTACACTTGATGTGTTGTGTGGAGAATGTCACTTCACCTCCGAGGTCTTCTTTCCCAACCCCACAGTCCCATCACCCCCCCCAAAAAAAAAAAACAAAAAACCTGAAATTGCCAGACAATATGCCTGAGAGCACTCCTGATGGAGGCTAAGAGGTCATAACTCAGTATGAAGGGGCCACAAGACCAGAAACTGGAGGTGAGGTAGAAAAAGACAGACACAGTTGATAAAGCAATAAATCCTCAGGTGCCAGCTCCTGTAGAAGTGCCTAGAGGCTCAGGTGAGAGGTGGGTATGGGGGTGGAGACTACTGAGGGTGTCACAGTCCTTACCCAGGGCCCTCCTCACTCCCAAGGCTCCCTATCGAAGAACTGTATTCCTGGAATTAATTCATTTACCCGCAGGACTGGGCCCTCCCCCCACACACACACACACTCAGAGGACACCCCATCAGTAAAATTTCTGCTCCAAGGCTGCCACCTGGGCCTGCCGCTTCTCCTCACACACCTGCCCTCAGGGGCAGCGGCTTCTGTCCATCCTGTCTCTGCATCTGCTTCCCTCTTTCTTCCTTTCATTCTTTTTTTATGATAGAATAAACCTGCATTTTGGATGTAACTAACGGCCTCTGCCTCCTGGGGAGACGCCCTGTGCTGCTGAGGAGAGCCGTGGGAACTGAGCAGTCTCCCTGCAATGGGTCAGCATAAAATGGACATCAGGAAAATTCACGAGATGAAGTAGGGACTTTACAATTGTGTCAATATTGCTTCATGACCTGTAAATACCACTTTAGTCATGAGACAAGCAGAAATGGTGTGGGATCACGAGAATGCCACTACCTTTCAACTTTTCTGTAAATCAAACAGTATTTTTTAAATGTTATTTTTTTAATGTCCTCAATACTTAATAAGCTGTGGAAGGAAAAATTACTACTTTCCAGTTTTCCCAGGTTTTGTTACTCATAGACGGGAGAGAGGAGCCCAGGGAGAAAGGATGGAAACCTCACACACAGGGCAGGGCTCCGCCTCTCCTGTCCTCTGAGCCCCAGCCCCCAGTCTCTCTCTACAGAGCACTTCAGCTCCAGGACCCCACGCCGGCCCCCAGGACGCCGCCCCCCAGGACAACCCACTTTGCCCACTCAGACCCGCCCAGTCCACCAGGTTCAGCCAGAATCCAGAGCAGCGAGGCAGCGCCCCCGTGTGGCCACGGGGCTGAGCGCAGGAGCCCAGAGCTGCCCTTTCTCCTGCTCAACCAGGCCCCCAGGGCGCCCTGGGCTCCCAGCTGCAGGATAGGGATCTGCACACGGGGCGCCCAAGTCCTGTGTCAGTTTCAATGTCCTCATTTCTAGTACCTAGGGAGTGAATTTGGACTCAGAACACAGCCAGGTCTGCAGATATAATAGCTGGCTTCTAGATTCTGGACAGATGCCCACATATTACAGTGGCATAGGCCGCACAACCATTCTGGCATGGTCTCCGACATTACAGGTTCCCTCAGTCGCCTGGGAGACATTACAGGTTCCCTCAGTCGCCTGTGATGGACACTTGAATTCCAATGTCCCTGCCATTTGTTCCTGCTTCCTGCTCCAGGGATGAAAGAATCTCCTGGGCATCAACCTTAAAGTGTCCATATCTTGTATGAGGGGAGGGCTAAGGGGAGTCCCCAGCCTTGGAGTACACAACCCTGTGATGCTGAATCAGGGGGGAATAGAAAACCTGAACAGACCAGTTATAAGGACATGGAAGTAAGAACCAAACGTTTCCCCCAAAAAAACAAAGCCCCAGCGCTGAGCAGC
>NW_004567156.1:822864-847370 GCF_000260355.1 Condylura cristata
AAAAAAAAAAAAAAAAAAAGCCCCAGAGCAGACATTGTCACAAGTGAGCTCTACCCGCCATCACGGATGAGCCAACTCCTCTTCCTCTCACTCTTACAGACAATGCAGGAGGCGGGAAACCCCCACGCTGTTCTGAACCAAAACCAAAAGAAAGACATCACCATTAAAGGGGCCACAGACCAATATCCCTGATGACATAAGTGGAAAATCCTCAGTGATACCTTACAGGCCACACTAATTAACACATGAAAATGATCACATGTCGCACGCACTGGGGACTGACCCCAGAAACACCAGGATGGCTCCACATCTGAAAATCAGTCGGGGATTCTGCTCAGACAAGTCAGAACATCTGTTATCAAAATGTCACAAAATAATAAGTGTTAGGGGATATAGGACACTTGTGTGCTATTGGGGGAGATGGAGTTGGTGCTGCCATTGTGGACAATGGCAGGTTCTAAAAGTAATAAAATAGAATGGTCAGCTGATGCAGGGCACCTACTTCCGGGTATTTACATGAAGAATATGGGAACAGCCCAGTGCTGAAGGACAGGTGAGTGGGGGCTCTTCCAAGTATCTGCTCCGTGTCCCCCAGTCCCTGATGCAAGGTCAGTGCTGAGGAGCTAAGGAGGCCCTCATCTCTCTCCTATGTCGTCCACGTGATCTCTCTCCAGACACGCCTGTGTCCTATGACCGATGCCCCTGAAGAGATGTTTCATGCCTGAATCTCTATCCAGAGAGGCCGTGTAACCCCACATCCTACTCAGAGAGGAGGCAAAATGCTTCCAGCATTGAGACCTACGTGACGCAGGTGCACAGCCACATCCCAGACACAGATGCCCCTGCCCTGGGCCTCTAGGATAGGGTCACTGCCTGGACAGAACTTCTCCAGACACTTGTGGGTATGCAGTGTCCATCCGGGTCTTCTCAAAGGCCTCCTTCTTAGTAAGGCCCACACTTAACACATTCAAGACACAGTGTCTTCCCTGTCCCCACACATCACTGTGGTCACTGCCCCACAGTTCTTCCTAAAAGCTGGAGGACGCTGGAAATTCATCTCCCAGAAGACTCTTCTGTGAGCAGGGGCCACCTCTTCTTGTGGGGACAATGACAGATGCCTCCTGCTGCTGTTAGAGACAGGGGCCCCCATAGGTCATGATGATTGGTCTCTACACATGGAAAAGAATAGTTGTGCTCCAGGAAACCCAGAGATGTAAAATATAAACAAGACTATGAGGCCTGAGGGCCCAACCCTGGCCTAAGCCCCGGCTGACCCAGCCACATGCTGCCTCCACTCACATTCCTGGGGTAGAACAGGACCAGGTGGTGTCTGAGTCCCTGTGGTCACAGGCCCTGCTGGGACAGGTGCACTGAGGGACAAAGACAAAGGTTAGAGAGATGACCCCTGAGGAGTGGCCATGTCACAGTCACAATGCCCCCCAGCTCCTCACAGCCTCTCCCACCCCCACCTGCACAGACTCAGCACAAAAAATGTGCAGTTCTCTCTGCTTCACTTCCTGTCAACCTTTATGAATCTGTTTAATTAACCCACCATCCCCACATGAAAAAATTAAAAAAATAATAATTCCATGTCTGGATTACTATTTTCAAACGGGAAATAAACATTATTCCTCGGAAAAACCCATAGTGCAGGCAAAGAGGAGTCAGCCCCACCACTGCTGGAGCAGACCATCGTCAGTGGGGGTTCAAAGGAGGGTTCTGGGGGGCAGGGCTGGGCCAGTCCCTCACTGTCTCACCTTAGGCTGATGTGATTGAGGATACATGAGGACACACTTGGCAACAAGAGAAACCAGGAGTCTGTGTAGGATCCCCCATTCAGGTGTTGGCACTGTGGCCACCCTCACCTGAGCACCCACAGTCTCTCCCACAGACCTTGTGCCCCTCCCCACTTTGTCTTCACCTCCCACTGCCCCTCTGTGTGTACTGCTGGTCAGGGTTAGTTCTGTGTGTGTGTTTGTGCACACACAAAAGAGTCATACTGAATTTTATTTATTTTTACATAGTTAATAGCTTGCCTTTGCAAATCATGTTTTTCCAATATACTTATGGTAAAACATACAAATGTATTAATCAATGTTTTGCAGGAGAAGTGGAAAAAGTGAGGATATTACAATTTCTAAACTAATCTTCAGTGACAGGACTAATTATTTGGCATTGTTCCTTTTTTTTTAATTAATTTATTTATTCATATAGAACTGGGGTACAGGCCAGAGATACGGAGGGTGAGAGGATTCACCAGAGACAGAGAGGGGAACAGAACAGGCAGATCGACGAAGTACACTGCTGAGGGGAGCAGCGGGCGCGTCAGGAGAGGTCTGCCGTCATGTGGTCACCTCCTGGGCAGGCGGGGATCGAACTCATGTGGAAGTTGTTTAAGCTTCTTAGTGCTGCGTTTAACCCGCTGCACCACCAGGGAGGGCCGGCATTGTTCCTTTTATAGAAAGTTGTACATTTGTAAATTTTAGACATGTTAAAACTGCGGTGCATCACGTTACATAAAAAAAACAGTCAACAATTACCTTCTAAATGTGTTTACATTCATATAATTTTACACTTATTACAGAATGGTTTTTAAAAGTAAACATCAAGCTGAAACAAGTGGGCGTCTGCCGGAAATAGGGTGCCTTGGGCTTGTGCTTCCCAGTACTGTGGGGGTCAGGTACAACAACAGCCATTGCACAGCTCCCAGCCATTAACAGGAAGAGTAGCAGGGCGTGGCCACAGCTTCTGAAACAGACAGATCTCCCCTACAGTAACAGGCAATGCTCAGCACCTGGTCATAACTAGAAGTTGGGCAGCAGCAGGACCGTCACTTCTATCTAATGCAAATTGGAAACCAGGCCCAGGGTGGGGCCACTGCCAACAGGAGTGCAAAGCCCCCACCTTTCCAATGACTTTCTAGTGAAAGTCCACCTTTCTCTTGGTGCCAAAGCCTGCCACCAACAAGAACAAACATCTCCCAATCACAGTCACAAGCTAGGAATCTCACCACCCCTCCGCTCCAGACCAGTGGAAACACAGGGGTAGGGAATAACCAGATGCAGCACTCAAACTCACAACATCATCACTCTTGTGGGAAATTGGCACATTAGTCCTTGACCTGGTCTGACCACAGTTTTCAACCACCCCAGAAGGAACACCCAGAAGACATACTGGCTAACAGTAGCCAGTAGTGTCTCAACATATAGAAATCATTAGCAAATGACAGGGAGAAGAAAAAATACCAATACCCAAGAGAGCCCATAGAGGAAAAATTCACCACAATAAAAAAAAAAATCAGTCACCAGAAATCAACAATGACATAGGACTGCTCAGCCTGTCAGATATAATCATCATGATTAACAATTATAAATAAGATGAAAAGCAAAAAAAATTACATGAGACAAATAATCAATGAAATGAAGAACAAAAATGAGGTTTTAAAAAAGGAATGCAGGAGATTAAAAGACTACTGGAGGAGATAAAGAACTCTGAGAAAATCAATGAAAACAGAATAGATGAAGTGGCAGAATGAATCAGTACCCTCGAAGACACAGAAATAAAGAGAATCTAAACAGAAAAAGAAAGAAAAATAAATAGGAAAGGGAATAAAGAAACACTCTGGGGGCTATCTGACACCATGAGGGAAGGAACTATCAGTTATAGGTGAGGAGAAAGGCCAAGAAATTGAAAAAATATTCACAAAGACAATTGAAGAAAACTTCCCAAGTATGAGGAAGGAGATGAAAATAGAAAGAATACCAAACTACCATGGTGAAAGGAGAAATACAGCAAGACACATAATAGTAAGGCTCCCAAGTATACAAAACAAGGAAAAAATAGTGAGACTGACAAGAGAGAAGAAACAAGTAATCTATAAAGGAAAAACCAATCAGGCTGACATCAGATGTCTCTGAAGAAACACTATGGTCAAGAAGAGAGTAGAGGGACATATTCAACAAACTCCAAGATATCAAATGCCAACCAAGAATATTTTATGCTGCAAAGCTCTCCCTCTCTATGAAGAAGAAATAAGGGCATTCTCAGACAAACAGAAACTCCTTAATTTTGTCATGACTAAAAAAATACTACAAGAGGTCCCATTAGCCAAAGCCAACAGAGTAATGAATAAGAACAACACACAAAAATCAGCAGCCTCCCTGTACACAAACAACCAATCAGAAGAAGCAGAAATTTTTAAAAATCCCCTTTACAGTTGAAACAAAAAAAAAAATCAAATACTTGGGAATAAACCTAACAAAAGAGGTAAAAAAAACTTATAAAAAAATTATAAAACACTTAAAAGAAATACAAAAAGACACAAAGAGATGCAAAGACATCTCCTGCTCATGAATCAGAAAAATTAATATCATTAAAATGGGCATCCTACCAAAAGCCATTTACAGATAACACTATTCCAATCTCAATGGCATTCTTCAAGGAAATAAAACAAATATTGGATTGATGAGATTTATGTGGAACCACAAAAAAACCTCAAATAGCCAAAACTCTCCTGACTAAAACAAAAGAGAACAGAGGCACACACGCCCACACTTCAAACTATACTACAAAGCCATAATAATCAAAACTGCATGGTACTGGGACAAAAATAGACATTCAGAACAATAGATTTGAATAGAAAACCCAGATATAAACCCAGTTTTATGGACAGCTAATCTCTGACAAAGTAGCAAAGAATATGCAATGGAACATACAAAGTTTGTTCAACAAATGGTGCTGGGAAAATTGGGCTGTTACATGCAAAAAAAAAATGAAGCTACATTATGACCTCTCACTATGCACAAAAACAAACTTGAAATGGATTAAAGAACTGGACATAAGACCTAAAATGATAAAATATCTAGAAGAAAATACTACATGACATACACATCCGTAACATCTTTAAAGATACATCACCCAAAGCAAGGGTAGTGAAGGAAAGAATAAACAGCTGGGACTACATCAAGTTAAAGAGCTTCTTCTGTATGGAAAAAGAGTCACTACAAAAAACAAAGAGACACCTCACTGATTGGGAGAAAATTTTTGCACACAACACTAATGACAAAGATCACAAAGATATACAAAAAGCTGATGAAGCTCAACAGGGTTTAGGGCTTTCCATGAAAATTATCATATCGTCTGCAAATAAAGATAGTTTTACTTCTTCTTTTTAAAGATTTATTTATTTATTCATACAGAACTGGGGTACAGGCCAGAGGTGCAGGGGTGGTGAGAGGATTCACCAGCAACAGAGTGGGGAGCAGAACAGGCAGACTGACGAAGTGCATTGCTGAGGGGAGCAGTGGGTAGGTCAGGAGAGGTCTGCCATGCCATATGGATCACCTCCATATGCAGGCGGGTATCAAATTCATGTGGAAGTGGCTTTAGCTTCTTAGTGCTGTGCTTTAACCTGCTGCTCCACCAGGGAGGGCCCCGGTTTTATCTTCTTTCCCTATTTGGATTTATGGTATGTCTTTTTCCTGTCTTATTGTTCTGGCTAGCACTTCCAGTATTATGTTGAAGAGCAATGGTGATAGTGGATATCCTTGTCTTGTTCCTGATCTTAAAGGAAAGGCTTTCAGCTTTTCTCCAGAGGAAAATATCGGCTGTTTTTCTTCTGTCATCTTCACATAACTGTGGCCCTTCCCTTCAAAGGAGAAAGGATTTTTGAATGAGCCTCCAATTCTCTCCCACAATGTAAAACATTGTCCACAGTCTTAGTAAAGAGGTGAAGGTCTGAGTGGTGAGTAGAGCCATTAATGACCTAAACATGTGAAGAAATGAAAATCAACATCATTAATGGAAACTGTCCAGATATTGACCAAGATATACAAACCTAAATAAACCAGCTGGCATAATGGAAAGATGAAAGGGTAGAGATGAGAAGATAGATTCTGAAAAGCCCCCACAGGGTGAGGAGCATGACCTGCAGTTGGTGCAGAAATCTTCCAGAGAGGATGAACTTTATGGACATGCTTATGCACACATCACTGGTAAGGTCAGTGAAACATGTCACTGACAAAGAGGAAGGACCATACACTAATAATGAGTTTAATCCAGCCATGTGGAAACTCTCCTATACGGTCACATAATTTGCTGTAACCTCTCATCTCCATAGGACCCGTGAAATAGTGGGAAGATTTAATCCATGGTAATGACATGACAGTAGTTTCTTGGTAGACTTGACCCTTTAAAAAACTATGGGTGGTTCACTAGGCAATGATCATAGACCAAAAAACAGCTGAGCATTGCAAAGAGGAAATAAGGGATAAAAGCAACGAGATTTGTTACAATCAGAATTACATTTTGTAGGAAGGGCTTTCTGGCCCTGTGGTTATATATATAAGTGGTGTAAAAAAATCGTAACCTGCGGCATCAAGTACAAGATCCCCGACTAACAGCGAGGGTTGGAGGATCCTGTGGTGGTGTAGATGCAACAAGATGCAATGGGTGAGTCAAGGTTTGTCAAATGAGCTTGATGACAAGCTAGAGAGGTTCAGTCCCCATCCTGTGCTATGGGGCTTGGGCTGGTCTGCAGCCCTGGTCAGCAATAGGCACAACCTGGAGGGTAGAAGGGTCAGCTTTGAAGTTGGCCTTAGGATAGCCCTTTGCTAGACTTCTCTATGTCCATATATGAGCGACATATTTGTTTTTCTCCTTTGGACTTATGTCAAATAGCATAATCCATCCAGCTCCATCCATGCTGGCCCAGATGGCATGTGCTTATGTTTTGATAAGTAGTATTCTGTTATCTATCACTTCTTGATTTCTGCCGCGCCAGCACGACAGCAGAGATGGTCTGAGCGAAGGACGTCAGGATTAAAACACACACTTCATGGTCAGCAAGCAAAGGCACGCTTTATTCTTCTCTCCTTCTCTATTTATCCCCTTTAGCATGGAATCTGGGGCTGGGGGTAGGTGGAAGCTCTCAGCAAGTGCATCAATAACATGCGACAATAACATGGGGTCAAAGAACATAAGGTAGCAAACCAAGGCAGGAACAGTTCCTGCCTCCTGTTTTTCTGTTCCAGCACCCATGGCTCATTCTTTGTTTCCACACAACAGTGTGCATATGATTCTGTGGGGGAGGTGGGGAGGTCTGTCCAGGCAAAGGACCCAACAATTTCTCATCTGTTTATGAGTATTTAAGAGGTTTCCATAGCTTGGTTATTGTCAGTAGTGCAGCAGTGATCATGGGTGTGCAAGCTTCGTTCATAGCAGTGCGTTTGTGTCCTGTGGGTAGGTACCCAGGAGTGGCACTGCTGGGCCTTATGACTGACCCACTTTTAATTTTCTACAAAATCTTATGCTGTTATATGAATATATGTGTAATAACATATAATATGTATTATATAAATAATATAATGTGTTATAATATACATGTTATATATTATAACAATTGTTATATATTATGTTAGATATTATTAAAATATCATATAATTTAACATAGTGTATGTATATGTACATATATACATATACATATTTTATGTAATTATTCATTTTGCACAATGGATGCTTTCATGCTTTCTGTTTTCAAGTCATTCCAAGTAAAATTCCTACTGCCAATAAACCCATGCACCATCACCACAGTCCCTTTTGCTTTTCTCTCCCTTGTTTTGTTTTCTGCTCCTCACCTGCAGTATCTCTCCAACTTACAGCTGCCTACTAATTTTGTTCTTTATTTATTATTCTTTTTTTTCTGATCACTTACTTGATTCCCCTATATTCCTCTTAAAAGTGAAACCATTTGCTATTTTTCTTTGCCTTTCTGGCTTATTTCATTGAGCATAATCCCTTCTAGATCCATTCATGTTGAGAATGACATGAGATTTTCTTTTTGATTGCTGAATAGTACTCCATTGTGTATATATACAACATCCTCTTGATCTGGTCTTCTATTTTAGGGTACTTGGGTTGTTTCGATACCCTACCTATCATAAAGAGTGCGTCAACAAACATAGGGGTGCAGGTATCCTATTGAATTATTGCTTTTGAATACTTTGGGTAGATTCCTAGGAATGGAATTGCTGGTCATATGGTAGCTTCATTTTTAATAGTTTGAGGAAATTCCACACAGCTTTCCACAGTGGTTGGAGAAGTTTGCATTCCCACCAGAAAAAAAGAGAGTTCCTTTTTGCTCACATCTTCGCCAGCATCTGTTGTTTCATTTTTTTTTTTTTAATATGTGCCATTCTCACTGGTATAAAGTGGTATCTTATTGTGGTTTTGATTTGCATTTATCTGATGCATTCTAAGTGATGTTGACATTTTTTCATATACCTGCTGATCATTTGCATCCACTTGGGAGAAGTCTTTTGCTAAAGACTTCTTCAGCCCATTTTTTGACTGAGTTGTTTATTTTTGTGTGGTTGTATGAGCTCTTTGTAGATCTTTGTGATCAGTCCCTTATCACTTAATTTGTATGCAAAAACATTCTCCCAATCAATATAATCTTTGTTAGCATTAGAGTTTTTTGCTATATAGCTTTATGTAATCCCATGAGTTTTTAGCTTTATGTAATCCCATGTGTTTATCTTTTCCTTCACTTTCTTGTTTTGGGAGAAGTGTCTTTAAAGGTGAACCAAAATATATGTCCTGTAGTGTCTTGTTTCTATTTACTTCTATATATTTTATGGTTTCAGATCTTACATTCAATTGTTTTATTCATTTTGAGTTGGGTTTTGTGTATGATGTGAGGTAGTAGTCTAGCTTCATTTTTTTGCATGTAACAGTCCAGTTTTCCCAGCACCATTTATTGAACAAACTGTCCTTATTTCGTTGCATATAGTTTGCTCCTTTGTCAGAGATTAGTTGTCTATAAATCTATGGCTTTATTTCTGGGTTTTCTACTTGATTCCTTTGGTTGGTGTTCTAGAACCATACTCCTTTAATTATTATAACTTTGTAGTATAGTTGAAGTCCGGACTGTTAGACCTCCATTCTCATTCTTTTCAGTAAGTATAGCTTTGGCTATTTGAGGAAACCATAATACTATTTCTATGAAAACTGAACCTGTCTGCACTCCCAAAAACGGTGTAATTCTGTTCCCTATGCTCCATGTCCTTGCCAGCACTTCCTAATGTCTGTCTTTCTGATATAAGCCATTTTCACAGACATGAAATGGTTCTCATTATGTTTACATCAGAGGATCTTGAATGGGTCAAGAAGGTGTGGTACATATATGCAGTAGAATACTACTGTGACCCAAAATATAAACTCATGTCATTTGGGAAGTAAGGATGGAATAGAAAAGGATTGTGCTAAGCTTGATTAGTAGAAAGGAAAAAAAAAATAAGTATCAAATGGTTTCCCTAATGGGATATACAGACACCAAACAGAGGGTCAGAATAAAAACAAAAATTGCAACCTGACCATAGAACTGAGGAATACACCTGGGGTAAAGAAAAGAATGGTTCAAAACAAGGGAGAAAAGAGCACAGGGACTGTAGTGATGGATGCTATGGTAGGGAGAGAACTACAAGGACTACACCTGAGAGAGAAGACAAATATTATAAAAATTTTTAAATAATTCAAGAAAACAAGCACATATAATAAAAAGAAGTTTTAAATCCATCATCAACAGCTAGAAAACAAAGAAAATAAACTAGAAGATCCTGAAGTTACAAAGTGGGGTTGAGAGTAATCCTGTAAATCTCAGTTCTACAAAAAGCAGCTGTCTTACTTTGTGAAGGAAAATAATATTGAAAGAATTCAGTGCTCACATTCTCAATAGTCCACAGCAACTGCAGAATGCCCCCCTCACAGCTTCCCCACCTCTCTGCACCAGCCCCCCCCCCCCAAAGGCCTCCAGGGTCTCACCTTTAGGGTCTGAGAGACACATCAGGGCCATGGACACTGTTGCTGCCTGGGGGAGAACAACACAGACCTGGTCAGAGCCAAGAGAGAGGAGACCACAGGAGGGGCTGATGGGGGTGACACCCCAGGGGCTCCATCTACACTGTCCCCAGGAGCTCCATCTACACTGTCCCCAGAGGCTTAGGGACCAAACCCCTAGTTTACACATTGCAACAGCCTGAGTGGAGCTCCCTCTCTTTCACTTGTGGAAGAAACTTGTGGAAGTTTCTTAAGTCCTAAAGAGATTCCCCCAAGCCTGGGCCTCGAAGCTTCTAGAACTATGACTGAAGACCTTGATCAGGAAAAAGGGACATATGAAAAATGGATATGAAAGAGAACTGGAGTATTTACTCAGCAGGGTCCTTTCCCTGTGACATTTTTTGGGAAACAGATTCCCATTACCAGAATGACAATGTGAACAATTGGTGATTCATTTTCATAAGTGATTTACGAAAGAGTGAGGGGTCAGCAATCAGCTCCAGACTGGACAACACAGTGTGTGGAAGATACATCCTAATAACCAGCTGGGGCAAGTTCTCCTTGGGACTTGAAAGCCCCCAGGGGACAGGATCCCCCACTCCCTCCCTACCTGAGCGCTTCTTCCTCCACATCACAGCTGCAGCCACCGCAGCCCCAGTGAGCACAGCTCCAAGGAGAACCAGGCCAGCAATGAGGCCCCCGGTGGGGGTGGAGGACTGAGGAGGGGGCATGGTGGGGATGAACGACTGAGGGGGGGGCTCTGGAAGGGAAGGGGAGGGAAGAGTCTGAGCCCCCGGCCACATCCTGACCCCTGAAGACCCCCAGAAGGGCCCTAGATCCCCCTGAGAAGAGCCTCTGTGCCCACATCCCCTCCTCACCCCATCTCAGCACTCGGGGCTCCGGCAGCCCCTCATGCTGCACATGGCATGTGTATCTCTGCTCCTCTCCAGAAGGGACCACCACAGCTGCCCACTTCTGGAAGGTTCCATCTCCCCCAGGCCTGGTGTCCACCAGCTCCATGTCCTGGGTCAGGTTCTCCCCATCTCGCTGCCAGGTCAGGGTGATCTCCGCAGGGTAGAAGCCCAGGGCCCAGCACCTCAGGGTGACCTCATGCTCAGATGAGGGGTGATAAGATATGGATGTCTTTGGGGGACCTGAAGGGGAACAAGTCAGAAATATCAGATTTTGTGTTTCCTTCATGGACAATGAAGCAACCTCACACGACCATCCACAGAATGAACATGACAATTGGTTTGGAGGGAGGAAGCACAAAACCCAGAGAACCAGCCAGGTCTAGAGATTTGGTGCTAATGGATGAAACACCAAGATAGGAGGGTACAGGTTTCTGAGGACACAGATTATCTGCTCCTGATCTGGGCAGAGTGAATGACACAGAAAGGCAGAATTAGATAACTGTTTCAGACCAAAAAAAAAAAAAAAAGACCTTGAGAGAGAAACTGATAGAACCCAAATGGCTGCCTGATCAAAATGATCTGTGAAGATATTTATTTCAGGCATAGCCACCCCAACACACACACACACACACCCCTATCAGGAGAGACTGGTTTCCTTAACTGTCCAGAAAAGCAGTGTCTTCTGGCCAAGTCTCTCTCAGGTACCAAATATGACACCCAGGGGCCCCTCCCCTCGACCAGAAAGCAGGCGCTGTTCTGCCCATTATCCCACTTCCTGTGGCGTCCTGTGGGTGAGGGAAGTCGGAGGCCATGAGGCCCCCTTACCTGTGCGCTGCAGCACCTCCTTCCCCAGCTCCAGGAGTCTGCGGAGCCACCTCAGGCACCTGCCCTGCACACAGTTCCTGACGCGCTCCGCCCTCCCGGACGCCTCCCACTGGCGCTGGGTGATCTGGGCCACCGGGTCCGCGGGGGTCCAGGAGCGCAGGTCCGGGTTCAGGGCGATGTAATCGGAGCCATCGTAGGCGAACTGCTCGTACCCGCGGAGGAGGCGCCCGTCTGGCCCCACCTCGCAGCTAAACATCCTCTGGAGGGTGAGAGACCCTGAACCCCCCTGTGTCAGCCCCACGGTCACCCGGGGTCACCCGCCCTCTCCCCCTGAATCAACCTGAACTGAACAGGAAACTGCAGGCGGGAGGGTCCCGGGGCTCTTCCCGGGGGAGCGGTCTGGCAGTCCACCAGCCTTAAGGGACAACTCCCCCCAAACCCCCCACAAACACACACCCTCTCACCCTCCCACCCCCACCATATGGTGGGATGGGGGTGGGTGGTGACCTCACTCCAGGACTGCTCTGGCATCTCACCGTTGTTGCTCTGGTTGTAGAGGCCTCGCAGGGTCTTCAGCAGCGCTTTGAACCACTGAGCCTCGTCCCTTTGGTTCCGGGTCTCCTCCTCCAGATCCTTCTGCCCCACCCTATTTGCCCAGGGCGCCAGCAGCTCTGCGATCTGACCCAGAGCGGTGCCCTCAAACCGCCCAAACTGTGTGTCGTCCACGTAGCCCACAGCGATGATGCGGGGCTCCTCCAGGCCCGGCCCAGACATCGCAGTGGAGATATACCTCAAGGAGTGGGAACCTGGGGTGTAGGGTGTGGGGAGGGGGGGGAGGGGACACTAGACTGATTCTCCTCTCAGAGAGAAGAAGGCCAACCTCCCAGGAGTTAGGCCTAGAAAGAGAAAGGGGCAAGGGGGCTCCTAAGACTGAAAAAAGGCCCAAGAAGGGCCCAGACTCAGGGGAACCTGAGAAACCAAGGGTAGTTGGGAGGGGCAGAAGGGCCACAATACAGTGGGTCTGAAGGGGGTACAGGAATTTGGGGAGATGAGCCTTTCCTGGGGTCCTGCACCCACAATAGGGTCCTGGCTCCTCCCCCTGGAGCAGTTTCCTGCTGGACCACACACTCACCGGCCCAGGTCTTCATCAGGGCCAGGGACCCCCAGAGCAGCAGCAGGAGGGTGGGGGGCATCACACCCGGTCCTGGGTTCTGGGGAGAGTGAGTCCAGGTGAGTAGGTGGAGACTATCAGGGAGCAGCAATGATGCTGAGTGTTACCCTGGAAACCCCAGGACATGGGGAATGAGAATGGGGTGAGTGTGGGGTTATCCAGGCTGCATCCCCCCAGAGATTGAGAGAGGAGACATGAAGCTATAATAGCGATCCCCACAGAAAGGGGGATCCACATTCCCTCCCACCCTAAGAAGGAGTGGATTTGGGCTGGAGAAGCAGCCTGGAGGGATGAAAGAAGCAGCAGTATTTTCACAATATTTTCCATATTTCCACTTTGACACTATACAGGTTAAAGCTAGACAGGTGGTAGGTTCTCAGAGGTCACTGGCAAGGGGAAACCTGTAATAATATCATGGAATATTTCCTGTTCTGATACATTTCCACAGGCCTCTCTTGCATATTGGTTAGAACTTCTATGTTTGTTTGTTTGTTTTTAGATAATGCATTGTTTCACAAAGTTAAATAGATCTTCAGTGTTACACTGAAATCAAATTGTCAAAAAAAATATTTTTTAATCATAAGTCCCCAAAAGAAAAACCAGTATTGTAAGTTATCAAGTCATGATGGCACACAATTTTTCACAATTTAGGTTTTCTCTGAAAGCTTATATTTTATCAAGGCAAAATTACCATCAGTTGTCAATTGTTGGTTTTCTTAAAGAAACAGACATTCATTTTGAGGAAAGTGTCTGCTAAATTAAGTAAACCTAAATAATCTTACATTTTGTCTTTCATCCCATCAGGTAAGAATGGTCTTGCCACAAATAAAGAGTCTAATTCATCACATCAGATATTTCCTGGGGACACAGTGTGGGATCCCACAGAGAGCGCTGTGTGCTCACAGGTCACCACACCAGGTGACCTGTGAGGATGATACCGTAATAATGATAACTTTTAATGCATTTTCCATAACATTTTCAAGTGAAGCTGTCTTTACTTTTTGTGTCTGCAGGTGAGTGCTGGCGAAGAATCACTGCTTCTGCAGTTGGTGCTATAATCTCCACTCTCACTAAATTTTACCTCAGCAAATGCCAAAATAGTGATAAGACATATGGTGTTTAAGTGATGCTTCTTTTTTTTTAAATATTTTTATTTATTTATTCATACAGAACTGGGGTACAGGCCAGAGATGCGGAGGGTGAGAGGCTTCACCAGAGACAGAGTGGGGAGCAGAACAGGCAGATGGACGAAGTACACTGCTGAGGGAAGTGGTGGAGAGTGGAAATAACAAAATTCAAGCAAATTTCAACTGATCAGGAGATTCCAAGAGGTTAATGATACAAAAGAGTGGAGAGTGGAAATGATAAAATTCAAGAAAACCCCTCAGCATCACAGACACATATTCATGTGAGGCGTCCTCCCACAGAGGACAGGCAGCCCCAACCTGTGACCGCCACCAGGGACTTTGAGACAGAGACTGGGGAAGGAAAGGCCCTGGGGCCCTCGAGAGACAACACAGGCCTGGAGGCCAGAAGGCCCTGACCAGGCCTGCCCAGCCCCTGAGGGGGCAGCCGAGACCCCAGGTCAGGTGAAGGGAAGTGCTGGGACTCAGAAATCACTTCAGCTATTCTGGCCTCAGGGGTCACTTTCCATGTCCCCCCCTAGTAGGCAAAGGACACTAGTGGGCAAAGAGGAGACAGAAGGATGGACACAGAGAACAGAACTCAGGGAAATCAACATCAGAGGCAGGGACAGGAGAGAGGCCCAGGGTAAGGTGAGGGGTCCAGGCCTCAGCCCTGCCAGGTGAGCAGGCCCCAGGCCCCCAGAGACAGGACTGAGGCTGTGGGACAGGGGTCTGCACAGGATGGAGCAGGCAGGAGAGCTGGGGTGTGTGATGTGTCCATCGAGATGCTGACCCTGGGGAGGGCTTGGGGGGTTAGGAATGAGCACAACAGGAACTAAGCTAGTGAGAAAACAAGGTAATTATAACTCCAGGGCCACTGAAAATCAACCAAGAAGGAAAAGTATCCTGGTTACTCACTGTTCAGTTGTGACTGGCTCTCACAGGGTCATAGCAATGCAAACCCTGGACCCCGGGGTGGACCTCAACAACCTGCCAGAGGAGCCTCAGGGTGCAAATGTCTGTGCTGTGGACCTGAGGGCCCCCTCCCAGGCCTCCTTACCACCCAGAGCCAGCTCTTAAGGCCGGGGCAAGAGGCCTGGGCTGTATAGGCAGGGACGTATCCAAGATCCTGGCTGAAGACTCCAAAGTGAAGGTTAGACGACAAGGCAAACTTCAGGGGGTGCTAGAAAGGTTAGCCCCTAAGAAACAAGGCCTCCTTAGGGATGGAGCAGTGCTGTTCAACCAAGAGCTGAAGCACAAGGAGGAAGCAAGTTGCCAGGCCCTTCAGAACATGCCCCACATGCTCTGTGGCACCCCAGCCCAGACACAGGAGGCAACATATCTGAAAGAACAGATGATCCTAGTTAAGGAGGACATTAAAACTCTAAGAGGACACATCTCAGTGGGTCTCAGGTACTGGACCAGGCCATATCCAGAGCGTAGCTGCTGCAGAACCACACAGAAATGATTCTGCCAGGCTAACAGGCTAGCAAAACAGGTTAGTGGTGCTCGTCCATCCACCAAATTCAGATAAATGTGTGTACATGGAGACTTAGAAATTGGTTGCCTTATTGTGGGTCCTCACTGTGCACTTAAAGGGACTTACAATAATACTCAACTACAGCACACACAAAAAAGGTCACTTATTTACAAAAGAAGTGAACACGAGTATTTCTGGGAGAAAGAGAAGGAGATAAGTTGGTAAATGTGTCCTACCAGTTCCACTGACCTGGAATCCCAATGGCGGTGAGAGGCAGTGAGCGCTAAGAGGCCTAAAGGACACGTGTCTGATTTATATCACATGTGGCTGCTTAACTCCACCTTCATGTCCCAGCATCCTCCTTTCAGGGGTGATAGGGTTTGTAGTTTCCTGATGGCTCTGGTCTTGATTCGGTGGAGTCCACAAAGCCTGTGTGGAGTTTGTTCAGTGCATCCTTTTGCACTAATTCCCCCCTTTCACTTTTGCCACCAATTCTATGGTGATGAAGATCAAATGTGCGGATTCTGGAGTGAAAACTCAGATGTAAATTTTTCAGGGTTCCAGTTTGAAAGAAAAACCATGTTCAGCCTCTCCAGGTATAGTCCAGTTTGGCAAATAAAAGTACTCCATTCCCGGAAAACAGCCCCTCGGTCCGTGCCAAAGAGAAAACATCTAGGGGCATTAGCCAAAACAAAACAACAAATATATCAAATCACAGGAAGAAAAAGCTCTTAAAAACTGGTTTTACTCATCTAGAAAACAAACTCTCTCCACCTGATCTCAATTTTATCCAACGGAACAGCAAAAAATTTGCAAACTGTATCTCCTTTTAAGCCATTTTACCTATTTTGCATAAAATCACAGGGCAGAACACCCAGCAGCGACCTTATTGGGCCTTACTGGAGCACTCCACTAGGCCGGAGTGAGCCCTGCCGTCTGGGCCAGGCAGCTTCGGAAACAGAGTCGGTCTCGACAGACTGCACCTGGGGTTTCCTCTCCTTAAGGTTACCAGGACCTTTTCTTTTTCCTGGTTGCCCAGGCATGGCAGGGACGCACCTCACTGAAGCTCTGGGTCCCCACAGATGGGAACATGGGGTCTCTCTACTGAGTCACGTCTCCTCCCAAGAGATGGAGCACCAGGCCCCTGTGCTGGGAGGGGCTCCTCCTCAGACTCACCAATGAATTAAGTTGTTTCATCTCTCTGAGAATGTACCAGATGACCTGACACACATTACCAAAAAGATGCCTGCTAAGAGCCGGTGAAAAGCCAAGAGCTAAAGCTTGAGAGCCAAGAGCCAAGAGAGCAAGAAAGCCCCAAGGCCCACATGTCTGCTTTATACCAAACCTGGCAAACCTCAGGTCTCAGCATCCTCCTTTTGATGATGATGGGATTTATAGTTCCGGTGCCTTGATGGCGTTGCTTTGGGGTCAGGGTAGAGTCCGGAGGCCTGTCCTCAGAGTGTGGCTGCATCACTGCTCAGTCTGTGGTGTTTCATGGCCATTTCCAAGCCCACAGAAGAGCTGAAGAGCTGAAGTGCAGAGCACACGGCCAGACCCAGCTGAGCCGTCGCCACATTCGCTTCGTCCCTGATCTGTACCCACGGGTCAGTCTCTCTACTCATCCGTTTTATTTTTCTGATGCATTTCAAAGGTAGTTGCACATGTCAGTACATATCAAATCCCAAACTTAAGCATTCCATTGAACTCCTAGATTTCAAATTGGTAAAGATATTTTTTTGAGAAAAACTTTATTTCAAGAAATGCAAAAATTTTAAGTATTCTATTAGAGGATTATTGACCCTTGTCAAGAATATTATGATATATTATTCTCTTCTCTTGGAAACAATGAATTTTTAAATAATTTAATGATGTGTCACATGTCACAATATAATTTATCCGTCCTCCCTCCCTTTAGTAACCACCACAGTCCAGTCTGCAGCTCCCTGGCCCTTCCCTTCTCAGCACGTCCTGTGACCACACTCTCCCTGGGGCAGAGCCCACGCCTGGTTCCTCTTCATTGTTACTTTTTTTAAGTCTTTTTATTTATGCATACAGTACTGGGATACAGACCAGAGATACAAGAGTAGTGAGAGGATTCACCAGAGACAGAGTGGGGAACAGAACAGGCAGATCAATGAAGGACACTGCTGAGGGGAGCAGCGGGCAGTCAGAAGAGGTCTGCTGAGCCGTGTGGGTCATATCCAGGGCTGGGGATCAAGCTTGCACTGAAGAGGCTGTGGCTAGTTTGCAGTGCTGTGCTCCAACCCACTGTGCCACCAGGGAGGGCCCAGTCACTTATTTCTATTATATTTATTTTGATAACTTGATATTATGGCTTATAGGTATAAAACTTCGAAATATATGTTATCACTCAATATAAATGTGCTATGTCAATACATATGTTATTCATCTTAATCTTTCAAAAAAATAAGTTTATCTAACTCTCCCTTTTCCTTTCATGCAGGAGACTATAGTGAATCATAAGCAGCAGCTGAGATGTTTTCACACCTTCACAGCCATATATTACCATTTATACCTATGGTCAATATTTTTATCATCAGTTTTATTAGACAAGCTTGTATTTACAGACAATGTCTATAGAATACATTCACTAGAACAAGAGATGATGATTTCTTCTAGAAAAAAGACTGTCTAAAGTTAAATGAAAGACAAGAAAATAGACCTCAATGTTAAACAGGGGTTAAATATTCAGCACAATGAAGCTATCACCAGTCACTGCTGCATGAGTTCCATCCCCAGCCAGGGAGCTGACCTACATGGCCCAGCAGACCTCTCCTGTCTCACCTGCTGCTCCCATCAGCAGTGTATTTCAGTAAATTTGGATGTTCTAATCCCCACTCTGTCTCTGCTGAATCCTCTCACTCACCACAACTCTGACCTACCCCCACAGTTCTTTGAATGTATTAATAAATGAAAATTAATCCCAACAAAACAGAAAAGTAAATACATTTTTCACTTTCTAACTAGCTATCTAACTAACCTGTATAGTCACCCAAATCACACTAATCCTTTTATATGAGACTACTTTAACAATCGATAACAAGTTATTTTAAAAAAAAGAGAAAACAGACAAGCCAGAAACCTTATAGCCTTAACTTTCAATCAACGATTAACTTTTCTTAGATTTTCGAAGACGTAAAAATAATCATTTCACATAACAGCTTGCAAACTATATACCTCTGCAAAGTGATAGGACAGTCAAACCATTTCCTAGGTTTCAGTTGAAATGACCAGCAGAAGTGTTCAGATTGTGTCCACCATTTCTGGCAATTTGCCTCCTTGACCCTAAGCAGAAGACAGTATTAAAATCCAGATATGGTCCTTACTGACAGAGGTATAAACAGCCGTCAAACTCTTTGTGACTCAAATGACAAAAAACACACCTTGTACACTGATGGGGGAGGGGCCCTTCCACATCATTTCCTCTGTGGTCTGTACTGTGATCATACTGCAGCTCCTAGAAAAAAAATTGAGTTTACTTTGTCTCCAGATTCTTTCTCTCAGGCTTGGGGACACTCTTCCCTGCTTTCCAAGCCTTCCAATGAGGACCCCACAGCTCTTCACACTGAACAGTGTGGTCTTTCTCCACATCCCTGACTCGGGTCACGGTTTTTCTTCAATAATCCGTGACTCTTAAATCTGTCCCCAGTCCTGACTCCACCCACCTCTCCCCACACCCCACATGGAACGTAACCCTTGACAACATCCTAGTCCTGGCCGGCACCAGAGTCTGTCCTCAGATTGTCTATCCCCCTGGACGTACCCCTTGACCCCTCGATGTCCCTGGTCCTCCAGTGAGCCCCACAGACACCCTTGAGAGCAAGACAGGCCTCCTCCTCATGTCCTGGAGCATCACAGTCTGGGAGACTGTCCCCAGGCAGGCGCCACCTGCACCCTCAGACCCACGGGGAGGAGCAGGGCAGGACAAGGGCCTGTGAGGCTCAGGTGGGGGCGACTCATCCATGGGGCCTCTCCCCTCCCACTCCTGGGTGCAGGTCACCTTCCCCCACAATTCTGAGACCCCAAAGGGGTGCCTTTGGCTATAGGTCATAGATGACAAAAATGGGATGCCTTTCCTGTCATTCTCTTCCAGGTGGGCAATGAGCCCCCCACACCCACTCACACCTGCACTATGTCCTCACTTTCTTCTGAACTGCTGCCTGGCCAGCTCACAGGCTAGAGAACAGAGAAATTCCAGCCTAAGGAGCTACCATCAAGTGTCAATTCTTATGCCACAGCTGAGGCAGGAGGTGAAATGCTGGAGACGGAAGGGAGAGACTCAGCAGCTGACAGGGAAGCTGCCTTTGTCCTCAGTGAGACCAAGTGAACACAAGGACTTTGGGGAACTAATGTGAATCTCTCTTGGGGACAAGCCCTGATTTCAGGCTGTCGAGCGGCTGACACAGGCAGGGTCTCAAGGTGGGAGAGGTGATATTCTAAAAATTGAGGAGTAAAAGGGAACGGGAGTGAGGAAGACAGGGGAGTGGGAGTTGGGTACAAATCTTCCTGCTCTGCCTTCAGCAGAGGTTTATTTTATACATTTCAAGCAGGCAGGGATGACATTAGCATATGAAAGGGGTTGAGATCACAATCACCCTTTTTTCTAAGAATAGTCTAGGGTCATTTTGACCTTTACTTGAGATTATAACATTCTAAAATCAATCAAGGTTAAAAAACAGGTACATAGGTGCTCAAAGTTTAAGACTAATATTACTATAATGAAGATTGATAAAAATAAAGTCCTTTAAACCTTATCTATTACTTGATAGTTTTTTCTACCTGAGACATCCTGGGAGGCAGGAAGAGGAAATTTCTTGCAAATCAAATTTCAGAAAAGTTCTTTAAAGAAACTTGCTAAAAGGTTTTAAGTGAGTTTCCTTCAGGTCTAGACAGTAGAAAGCATAATTTGCTCTGAATAGGAGACATAGGTGAATTTCCTTATCTAAAGACTAGATAGTAGAATCCTGAAAGACTAGCCAGAAGACTTTTGTGGATTGCTTTGAGGTGTAGAAGGTAAAAGACCTAATTAGCTCTAAAACAGGCAACCTGGATGAATTTCCACATCTAAAGGCCGGAGAGTAGGAAGTTTGAGTAATTCTTTAGAAGCTGAATAGAAGGCAAGGTGAGATAGTAGAATGATACGCTTTGGGTTTTCCTCCATCCAGCAGTGAGAGAGACTTTGCAACAGCCCTTTTGCTTTTATTGATCAGCCAGTTGTCAAGTCACTTTTGACTTCAGAGGAATTTCTCACCCTGGTGCAGTGCTTGCTTGTCAGGGCCAGGCAGGACTTATGCAGCTGAGGCAGTCCAATTGTAAGCTGAAAGTTGCTCAGAATATTTTGATATTACGATTATACAAAAAAGGGAGGTCATAACATAAGTTAGCGTGGAAAGTCTGATTTTTCAGAGCAATTCCCTTCCATCCATACCATGTCTGACGACAGAGGTTGCATAGCTTGTATCAAATCTCTGTCTCTAAAGGGCCTGAGCAGCCAGGACATCTCAGCCACCAGTGTCCAAAGAGACCCCAGGACCACGCCTGCTGTGCCGTCACACAGGGCGCTGGAAGAGGGACTGTCCACTCTCTACAGCCCCAGCCACAGGTCAGAGGGGAGGACAAGCTGCCTCTGACTATGGAGGCCCCAGTGCAAGAGGAAAAGACCATATCTAAAGGAGCCCAGAGGTGAGACAGGCTGCCCCATTTACTGTCTCTATGGACAAGCCTCAGTGACCTTATAAATAACAGAGAGAGAGAGAGAGACTAGCTTCCTGGGAATCCAGGGGCTGCTTACTTGGTCTTGCTTCGATTTTCCACACCAACCTAAAACTCTCCATTCCTGCCAGTCAAAGAGCTAGGAGAGGCCCCTGCCTCCCTTCACGTCTCTGTCTCCCCATCACGTCTTGAGTCAGCCTCGCGCTGCCTCCAATGGGGGAGCTCCTGGGTGCATCAGAGACTCAGCTAAGCTCGACAAGGCCTCCTTAGGGGTCAAGTCTCCCTTTGGGGGTTGCCCCCGCTGCAGAACTCTGGGCCCTCACCTGCACCTTTCACCTGGCGAAAGATCTGTCAGTCACAGATTCTCACTGCATGTTTGCCACCACCCACAGGCATGCGGCATTTTAAATATCAGGGAAAAGAACTAAAATTCTCCAGTTGCTGGAAGCTGATCTGGTATCTGGCCAGAGTGGCAATCATTCACTACCAGGGACAGCAAAAGGAAATCCTTCACCTGCTAGAGGAAGTTTGGCGTCTGCCTGAAGTGTGATTCCTCACTGAACAGCTGGCCAAGCTGAGGGCAGGCTGGCAGGATGGGACCCTCCAAGCCACAGCCCCTGAGCTGGGGCGGCATCCACACCCACAAGTCCCCATCTCCCTGGCGTCTGGGACACAACTCAGGCGGGTATCAGCATAAAACCTGTGTGCTCAGTCCAGGTTGTGGGGTTTGCACAGGGGAAAGATGAACTTGGGAGATGGCCTGGTGCCAGGCAAAGGCCCAGCCCCTTACCGCTGGGGCCTCCACAGGGCCCCCATTGCTTGCCCAACGCCAGGCAACCCTCCATGTCCCAGAGGCCCACCAGCTGTGCCAGCTCTGCTAACAACCGCCAGGTCTTTGCGCACCGCCTGGGATCATGAGTCCCAAAGAGCTGCCACCAGCACAGAATGACGCCAGCGACCAGAGCAGCAGGTCGCACAGCCTGCGGGTCTCGGCCTACAGGTGCTGGTTAGGTGGCGTGAGTCCCGGACCTCACCTATGGGGACTCGCACCTGCCGATCCGCCCACCAGGTGAGGTGGTCTCACACACCAGAGCAGCCAAAGCACCCCTGACGTCAGACTTCAGTTGGGTGAACAAGCTACCCCGTGCTCACACACGGGCCTGGCCATTGGTCAAATGTCCCCCCTGGCACCCCACTGCTGTAGCCGTGGTGAGTCTTCTGGGACAGGCTTGAAACAGCAAATCTCAGGTCACAACACAAGTTCTCAGTCCTCTCGCAACAAGTCAGTGGAGAGCTAAGTAACGTGGACCAGTCTTTAAATGATCCAGGATCAAATAGACTCTTTAGCAGTTCTCCCAAACTGTAGTGTCGAGACATGCACGCAACCCCTATGTGGCCTCCACCTGTATCTGTATGTAGACTGGTGTTTCTGTGCCAACAAGTGGGGAAGTGGGGTCTTGTTCATGAGTCCCTGTTGATGTTTCCTAGCACCTAGTAGGGACATCAACAGTGGGGAAATGAAGCAGGAAGTTCCCAGGTCTGCTCAAGTTCTGCTGCTCTCCCAGCCTGCTGCTGGGGGGCCAGTGGCTTGGACTCTGCTGCCTGCTGGAGCAGAAAGTCCCTGCAGTGTGCTCTGACCCGCAGTGGGAGCTATGGCTGCCCCGACCCCTCCCAGACAATGAAGATGCTCATGCTGTGATGATGGGTGACGAGGCTCCTCATACACCCGTGTAAAACCTCACCTCTCCTGTAATTCGGGGTTCAGCCTTTGGGGATTGATAAGGAGAAATATCATTGTCAAATGACTTTAATAGAGGTCCCACAGGGGAAGAGGAGTGCTTTCTGGCCTGGTGCAATGGAGCATTCTGGGGCAGGCGAGAGTGACTTTTCACTTTCAGCATCTCCCTACACACGGTTTGTGACTGGGCCTCTTGGTGTAACAAAGGTAGAGATAGTTGTGTGTAACACTAACCCCTTGTCTTCATCGGGGCTCAGACTATAAGGGAACCTCCCTGGTCTGGGTCCACACGCCCCTGTAACAAACCTTTTCCTGACCTCCCCACTCCTGAGGCTCCGCCGTATGGCACTGCCGGGTAAACCCGGTTTCCCCCACACTGAGACTGGCCAGACCAGCTGCCACCCCACAGCAGGGTAAGAGGCTCCCATCCCCCCGCACCCACCAGCGCGTGGTGTTTCTGTCTGCCTGTACTGGGGGCCGTTCCCACAGGTGTGAGCTGTTATTGCATTGTGGGTTGATTGCACAGATGAGCAGGTCAAGGAGACGGGGGCACAGGCACACTGGGGACCACTCACAGGTCAGAGCAGATAAACATGGATACAGCTGAATGGATTATGCCTCATGACAGTAGTCACAGGGAAAAGACACACAGCAGAGGTTGCAGTTCCAGGAGACTCTAGAGAAAGGACAAAGCCAAGAAGATGAAGCTGCAGGCTGAGCGTAGCCTGTCACATGCACCAGCCAGGGGAAGGGGCAGGAGCCACACAGGGGAGGGGGAGCACAGTGCTGTGGAGAGGGCTTACAGGCCAGGTGGGGACCACGGGGACCCCTGAGGGGAGGAACCAAATACTGTCCCAAATTAACGACATAGGAAAATAAATATAAAACATAAAAATAAAGTATTTCATATGTAGAAAAATAATACAGGACTTAATCTTTCTAGAATAGCATGGATTACTCCACAATGGAGCAAGTCACACAATATTTGTCCCAAATTCAGAATGACACTAAGAGACTTCACCTTATGAGATGGAGAGCTTTCACTCTGCAGCACTGGTGACATTGGGGTTAGGATCATCATGAACCACGCCCTCCCGGTTCTCAGAAGTAGCAAAACCCCCTCTTCCTGTGCTGCACTTAGAACCCACTTCCTGTGCTGGTTTCAACCCCCACCCCCATGGTCCCACCCCAACCCCAGGCTCCAGTGCTGGGGCCAGATCACAGACTGACCAGGACCCAGGGGCTAACTGGCCCTCTTGGGTGGTGCTGGCAGCGTGGACAACACATAGCCCTCAGTGGGTCTGACAGAGACTCCCTGCGACAGGCCTGGCAGGAGCTGTGGCCACAGGAGGGCTCCCAGGGCCCCGTCTCCAGGCAGATGCTACGGGTCCCTTTGCCAGGAGGTCCTCACTGTCATGAAACGTGGGTGAGGAAGGGGACACACTCAGGGTGGGGGTGACCATACCTGCCCTGGTCAGGCCCAGGACCCGGTACCCTAGTTCTGTGTGCATAAATAAATAAATCTTTAAAAAAGAAAAGTCTAACCATAGTATGTTTTGTCTTTATACAACCGATGACAGCACCCACTTAGCTTGCTCAGGTCTGAGGCTCTGGGGACCCCTCCTCTGCCCACTAACAGGAGCATCTCCACCCCCACCCACCGTGTAACAAAGCTCTTCCTGACCTC
>NW_004567156.1:855969-856480 GCF_000260355.1 Condylura cristata
CAGTAACCACCACAGTCCAGTCTGCAGCTCCCCGTCCCTTCCCTTCTCAGCACGCTCCTGTGACCACACTCTCCTTGGGGCAGAGCCCACGCCTGCTTCCTCTTCATGGTTATTATATTTATTCTGATAACTTTGATTTTTTTCAAATATATATTTATATATGAACAAAACTCCAAAATATGTTATTATACCATATAAATATATCAAATATATGATATTTTATTCATCTTTGATCTTTCAACAAATACATTTATCTAACTCTTCCTTTTTCGTTTGTCCATATATTACAGGGCACCCCAATGTGAATTGGGTTGCCTGTGTGTGGGTCTTCAGCTGTGCGCTTAAGATTCAATCGTAGGCCCTCCCTGGTGGCGCAGGGGGTTAAAAGCACAGGACAAAGAAGCTTAAGCCACTTCCGCATGAGTTCAATCCCCGCTTGCCCTGTAGGAGATCCACATGACGTGGCAGACCTCTCCTGACCCGCCCGCTGCTCCCCTCAGCAGTGTACTTC
>NW_004567156.1:857745-860158 GCF_000260355.1 Condylura cristata
GGTGAGGCCCCACAGACAGGTGGCCCAGTCCACTCTGGGCTACCCTGTAACAGTTTTTGGCGCCCAATGTGGGGCCTGACTAATTTCACCTGTGGTTGACCAGCCCAAGTACCTTGTGTTGGTCACGGTAAATGCATTAGGTCTACAGGAGACATGGCTTCTTTGTTTCAGGTCATGAGAACTCTTTTTTCCCTTTGTATGCAGCTCTCGCTGATGTTTACCACTCTGACTTTGACCAATTATTTTCCCAGCTTAGGTTCTTTCAATTTTGTTCTGGCCTTAAGTCTCAGTATCCTTTTCCCTTTGGATATCACCGCCAGTTTTATAAATATCGCTTATCTGGTGAAATCTGGTTTATGGCAAATGCTGTTTCTTTTGTTCTCTATGGGTGGCTTTCAAGACATTCCTGTGTTGTAGTCTGTGCTTCTTGGCGTCTTGTTTCTTTTTACATTTTCGGCTCTGTGAGAGGAAGTGGAGGTAACTCTGCTTCTTCCACTACAAATTTGCAACAAATTCAGGCTCTTACTGAAATCATCCTGCAGCAAATACAGGCGCTTAATTTGGTTATAAATAGTATTAAAAATGAGAATCAGATTGCCCTTGACTCTATGCAAGCCCAGATATGGAAGTGCCTTCCATAAATTAGGTATGACCCAGGATCGTATTATGGCACCGAGAAGGGATAATAAGCCTTTCCCTGAGGACTGCAGGAGGGCAGAGTTAGAAGAGGAGGAATTTTACTTGTTAACCACCTTAAACCCTTCAGAAAAAAATTCTTCCCTGCGTAGCAAAAAACCTCCTGTGGAAACTCCTAAGTCTCCTGTGGAAACTCCTAAGGATTCACAGCCTCCATTGCCATCTGGGGAAGGAACTAAAATGCTTTCTCTTCCCATACTAGACAGGGCACCTCTTTTGAAAGTAAGAATTGCCTCGAAGCAGGGCAGTTCCCTCTTTGACTTATGGCAGTGGGTGGTTTAAATGCACAAGGACAGCCTGCTGGGTACTTTTGGTCACACAATCCTTTCAGCACAGCAGACCTCCTAAATGGAGCAGCTCTGTTCCTTCTTATAGGCAGGACCCTAAGAGGATGGCAAACTTCTTTGCCTCTATCTTTCTCTCTCACCATCCCAACTGGGCAGATATCCAGTCAATGTTACAAACTTTATTGACTTCGGATGAGCAAAGGATGATTTTTAAGAAAACCAGGGAGGAAGCTGATCGCCTTCATCAACAAGATGTAGAATCCCCAGAACCAGATGTGGCTATCCTGATGGTAGATCCCAAATGGGACCCCAATGAAGGTGATATGGATATGTTAGAGCTGTATTAAAAAATGTTTATTGGTAGGGCTTCATCAGGGGATTCCCAAGCAAAAGAATTTTAATAAAATTCTGCAGCTTGAGCAGAGGGCTACTGAGGATCCATCAGAGTTCCTTGAGCGGATTATCCAAACATATGCCAGACACACAGATATAAATCCTGATGCCCCAGAAAATGCTCATCTGGTCAGTATGGCATTCATTACCCATAGTGCCCCAGACATCAGGAGGAAATTACCAAAGGTGGATGGTGTTATGGAGATGAGTCCATCCCAGTTAGTAAACCTGGCATTTAGAGGGTATAACAACCGAGAGGAAAAGAGACCTAAACCTACAACTGTTTTTGTACAGAGGCATCATAGAACAGAGTTTCAGGGTAATAATAACAGAATGACAGGTGGACCCATGAGACGTGAGCCTCTAGGATGGAATCAGTGTGCCTACTGCAAGGGCGAGGGACATTGGAAATATGAATGTCCCAGATTATGGGTCAACGGGAGACATTATTATGACAGGAAACAAGGAAGAAGGTCAGTGGCACCTCCCCATGATTCATTCAGAGGTTATAGGAGAGAATACACAACAGGGAAAAGAAGACAAACAAATATTCAAGCAATTCCACAGGGGAAAATTCACCACAAAAAGACCAGTCAGCAGAAACCACCAAAGAAATAAAAGAACGACTCAGCCTACCAGATAAAGAATTCAGAGTCATCATGATAAACAAAAAGAAGATGAGAAGGAAAAAAAAAAATGAAATGAGGCAAGCCATCAAGGAGCTGAAGAATGCAATCAAGAAAATGAATGAAAGAAATGAAAGAAAGGAAAAAGATATGAGACAAGCAATCAACAAACTGAATAAAGAAAAGGAGACATTAAAAAAGGAAATAGAAGAAATGCAGGCAATGAAAAGACCACTGTAGGAGATAAAGAAGGCTGGGAAAAGTAATGAAAACAGAATAGATGAAATGGAAGAACAAATCAGCACCCTCAAAGACACAGAAACAAAGAGAATTAAAAAAAGAAAAAGAGAAGTAAAAAGGAAAAAGAATGAAGAAACGCTTCAAGAGCTATCTGACACCATTAGGAAAGGA
>NW_004567156.1:862733-864207 GCF_000260355.1 Condylura cristata
ACTCCTAGGTATCTACCCAAAAGACACAGAAACACTGATTCAAAAAGATACCTGCACCCCCATGTTTATTGCTGCTTTATTTACAATTGTAAAAACATGGAAGCAGTCCAAATGCCCAAAAGTAGATGATTGGATTAAAAGGTTGTTGTACATATACAATGGAATATTACTCGGCAACCAAAAAAAAAAAGAAACACATGCCTTTTGCAGCAACTTGGATGGAGCTGGAAAAGATCGTGCTTAGTGAGGTAAGCCAGAAAGAGAAAGAAAAAGTACTGGATGGTTTCACTCATAGAAGAAGTGTGACAGACCAGGCGAGAAAATAATAAGAATAATGAACAGCCATATACCAGAGACATTTTTGGGGGGTGGAATGGGGAATGGGATCAAAAACGGGGAGTGGGGGAGGGAAGTGTACAGGACTATGGTGATGGCACACGGGTGACTCAGTGATAGGAAACCCACGGGGATTACAATTGAGATGAAAAAAAATGTACAAAATGATGTAAAAATAAACTATTATATTATTTTTTTAAAATGTCAATAGCAATGTCAATTAACATCACCTCAGAAAAATAAATAAGTAAATAAAAGAAAATGCCCAGAGGGGATGCACCCGGCTCCTGGAGGGGCCATCAGAAATCTGTATTTTGACGGTCATCCTAGATTTTTTTCTTTGGTTTCTGAAGACACAGCAGAGATGACCTGTCTCCCAGCACCAACAGCTTTTCCACAGCCATTCCTTAGAACCTGCTCAGAATTGGGGGTCAGGGATTCTGTCCTGTGAGCCCCATGTTGGTATCAGTGAAGGAACAGGTGTGCCAGCCTCCCCGCATCACACGTGTGGCTCACAAGGGCAGAAGGTCTGTGTCCCCACCTGTCCCCAGATCTGCCCACTGAGGCCAGTAGGAGCTGTGGGGTGCTCCAGGTCCTAATCACCATCCATGTCCAGCCATAGCCCCCCTTGACCAGATACTGACCTTGCAGGACAGCTCACCGGCTCCAACCTGGCACCTCCAGGAGCGTCCCAACCCCCTGACCTGAGGGAACCTGCCCACAGCCTGTGGTGCTGAGATGGCGCAGGCAGGTGAGCAAGGCTGGGCCCAGGGGACACATTGGTCTGAGGACTCAGACTCAGGCCCCGGGATCCCCACTGATGACAGACCTCTGGGCTCTGGACACTGGATGACACACTATAAAGTGAAGCTCTGCCCAGAGGGCTGCACCCAACTCCTGGAGGGACCATCAGGAATCTATTTTTAACGGTCATCCTAGATTTTTTGAAACCTGACCTTTCAGAGTCACTTTAGCTGGTGGGGAGTCTGGGCAGGGAGTAAGAGGGACTGTGGCTGGAAATGGATGGTAGAACCTGGAGCACCCCACGGCTCTTACTGGCCTCGGTGGGCAGATCCAGGGACAGGTGGGGACACAGACCTTCCCTCCTCATGAACCACATGTGATGCGGGGGGGCTGA
>NW_004567156.1:865742-920900 GCF_000260355.1 Condylura cristata
GAAAGTCTGATTTTTCAGAGCAATTCCCCTCCATCCAGACCATGTCTGACGACAGAGGTTGCATAGCTTGTGTCAGCCTGATCTTCCAGCACAGTGGTGGTCACCTGTCCTTACTGAAATCCAGGGTCGCATCTGCCGTTGGGGGTTTTCATATAGGGTCGGTTTGGTGTCTGAGTGTGAGAGCCCAGACTGCCCCAGTGACCCTCAGGGCCCAGACACCCTCCTCCTGCAGGGGGAGAGTCACCCCTTTATTCTCAACGCCCCTCCAGCCAGCCCCACTGTGTGTCCTCATATGACAGTGTCAAAGCAGCAGTGGGTCCCTTACAGAGGAGACCCCACACCCAGCCTGGGGCAGTGTCCTGTCTCTGGGGGGGCACAGGCCCTGCAGGACAGTTGCAGTGATGCATGTCCCCCAAGACCAGGTGCTCCAGGTGTGCAGAGCCCCAGACAGGACCACTTCCTGCTGCAGAACAGGATGGAGAGTCAGGGTGATGGGGGAGAGGGGGACCAGATCCTGACCTGGACAGACTCAGGGCAGGTTTGGGGTGGCCTGTGGCTCAGTTGTCTCCTCTGGAACTGGGAGAGACATTATTATTATGAATATTACAGAAACTGCTTGAATACAACACACAAATAGGTGTTCACTGCTCACGTGACTCTAGAGGCCAAGGCACAGGGTTATTCTTCACTGGACAGAAATGAGCCTCAGAAGGAGTCTGCACCCCACTGATGCCACAGAGGCCACAGCACATATGTCTGGTTCCTCTATCCTGCTCCTCAGGTAGAAGAGCAGCTCTAATGGGCCCTGGAGGTGACCTCACCCGGGTCTACCTTGTCCACGTGGGGAAAGGGGACTCTGGGCATCTCTGCCTTACTGTCCCCTCACTGACTATGGCCACAGAGACCGTTCTGCCTGACGTGGACGCTCCCCCTGCAGCTCACACATCCAGCGTGTCCTTCGGTCTCTCTGGACTGACGGCATGGCTGCTGTTTGCTACAAGGAAATCTTAGTTTATTTTACATGATCATCTCATTTCCTTCACCAAAGACTGTGAACTTTCCCATGATGCTGTTTTAGTCAGTTGCTCCCCAGCATTGGCCTTTGAGTGTCTTTCATGGTTTCACTCACAAATATTTAATAACCACCTATAGATTAGGAACATCCATGCTTACCGTGGACCCTAAATAGGCCCCTCACACTCGTGCTCACAGGCCTCACCCTGGGGAGCTTCCTCCTGCCCCTGGCCCATGTCCACATGGGGGTCTGTCATGACATCCCCACTTCCTGTAATAACAGTGTATTATGTCACTTTCCCACCCAGGTACCCTACGAGTTGGTGTCCTTGTGATATTGAAACCTGATTCCTCATTTTCCCTCTGTGCAAATAATGACATGGAGAGTGTCAGGCTGACCTGTTGATTAGCTGAAGTTATGTTGAGACCAAGCCTCAGTATAAACGAAAAATCCAGGGAGTAACTTGTAAGTATTCTCAACCTGACTCATGCACCCAGATAACCGCTCAGGCATCTCTGGCTTCTGTACTCCCTGCTGCTTTGGAGAGTAAATGTGCCCTGCCTAGGCAATAATCACTCTGCTACCTAATGGCTCAGACTAAGGAGAAAGCTCTCCTCTGGGCCTGCGGGCGTAAATAAAGATCACAAATAAGGATCCCTCCTCCTCTCCACCTGGTTCCCTATGGATTCTGCCATGACAATAACCTTCTAGTAAAAAGGTTTGAAATGTCTGCAGAGAAAACAGACACTGACTGCTACTGTCTCTTAGGTAGACACTGTCATCAGAGTTTAAAACTTAGAGTCAAAGGCCCTCCCTGGGGAACAAGGGCTTAAGTCGTTAACCACTATGAAGATAATACCCTGCAGCACAAGTTCCATCCCTGGCCAGGGAGCTGACCCACATCATGCAGGAGACCTCGCCTGTCTCACCTGCTGCTCCCTAAAGTGTATTTCAGGAGAGCTGCCTGTTCCAAGCCCCACTCTGTCTCTGGTGAATCTGCTCACCTCCCCATCTCTGGTTTGTACCCCAGTTCTTGTATACATAAATAAATAAATCTTTTTTTAAAATAAAACTTATGGTCAAGTATCTTAACTTACATTCAACCCAGAATAAGGAATATACTCTTTATAAATAAATGGCTTCTTGTGGCCTAAATTATTTCTCAACTGTATTTTCCATGAGGGAAGAGTAGGAAGAGGTAAGTGTCCAGTTCCTCTCTGGTCCCTTCAGGCTCTGACCTCCCTCAGGGTCAGGGGATGAACAAGGACAGAAGTCAGGGTCCCAGCTATGTCCGGGTTCTGCATCACTGAGGATGACTGTGAAGGTGTTTACAGCTTAGGGCCTCCCATTTCCTGCAGCCCTGACTGCCTGGGGGTTCCCCTGTCTTATTTCCTGTCACTTCTCAGGGCTGAGCAGGAATGGAGGTGTCAGGGGTCAGCCCAGGCCCTGTGGGGACAGTAACCCCCTCCAGGCTCAGGTCACAGCTGCAGGAAATGCCCACTGGCCAGGCCTGCCCAGAGAGGGGTACAGGAGGGTGAGGGTCCCCCTCTGGGGGCTGATGAGGGTCCTGCCTCAGGCTTAGGGAGAAGCCACCTTGACTCCCTACCCCTCCAGAAGCTGATGGGGCCCCAGAGCCTCCCCAAGGTCCCTGTGACCTCTGAGGCCCCTCCCTGTATCCCAGGTGCAGGGAGCAGCTCCATGTGGTGTTTCCATGGGCCTGAGAGCAGGACACAGCCCCATGACCAGGAATCAGACCCAGGCCCTGGGGTGAGTATTAGGCTCTGCCTGGCCCCAGAACACTCACACGGAGGGGCCGTAGCCTTTTCCCCTACTCTGAGACCTGTGAAGGTCCCCCTGGAGATAATGGGGAGCTGAACATGGGGTTCCTTCCCTGCCTGTTCCTCCTCCACAGGCCTGAGGGAGCCAGGGCTGGTCTGTCTGGCCACGACTCTTCAGGGCTTGGGCTGTGGGGTTGGAGAGGCAGCCCCGGGGGTGGGGGCCACAGAAGTGAGAGCAAAGGGCAGCGGGGGCTGGGGGGCTCTGACTCAGCAGGCTCCAGGCCATGGGATGGGAACATGGGGCGTTCCTGACCATTTTCTGTATCAAGGACAGAAAGTGCCTGACAGATTACTGTTGGGAGGATATGAGGTGATGTCTGAGCAGGCCTGACCCACAGAAGGTGGTGCAGTGACAGTGTCAGGGGGAAGGATGCCCTCAACAACTCCACACAGGTGTTTGGACCCTACCCCAGAGCAGACCAGAGCCATCAGGCCACAAGAACTACAAATCCCATCACCTCTGAAGGGAGGATGCTGGGACCTGAGGGTGGAGCTAAGCAGCCAGGTTTGGTCTAAACCAGACACATGGGCCTGGGGGCTTCTTACTCTCTTGGCTCTTGGCTGTCCCTGGCTCTCAGCAGCCACTGGGATTCTCCCCGAAATGTTCATTTATTCATTTCCGGTTCTTTTGTAAGTAAAGAATCTTATTGTAAGTCACGTTAAGCCCACAGTGAGGACCCACAGTCAGGTACCCCATTTCTTATCGGTGCCACCTTGTAACAGAAAGACAACATTAAGCTTAGACAAAACTTCCGAGAGTTGATCATCTGGCATGACAGGCTGGATGGTCTCATTTCAAAACAAAAAGCTCAACATCACCACGTAGTGACAAAGGGGGTGTAAAAGGGTCCCTAGGAAAGACCCCTGTAAAGTTGTCTGATTTGGAAAAAGATTTACAAGATCTTCTAGATGCTATTATGTTTGAAACTGCCACACATCTCTGTTTCGGCACTTAACTTGTGGACCCAGATACCCAGAAAGCAGGGGATGCCGCTCCTGTTCCTAAGCTCCCTGCACCCCTCTATTCAGTAAAATGACTCTGTGGGCAAGATCTGAGATAGCCCACCAGGCAAAGGGGGTGAGAGAGATGGCTGCTGGGCTATGGGGAGACCACTGCTGGGTGGTGGGGAGACTGCTGAGGATTGTGGAGGAGACTGCCTGAGGGGCTGTGGGGTAGACTGCTGAAGGGAGACCAGGAGGCTCCATGACAGGCCACTTTCAAAGGAGACTTCCCTGACCAACAGAACAGCTGACCTGAGGCCTCGGAGCTGACTAACTCAGTGATGCACCACCAAAGGGCCTGAGATCGTCATTCTCCTGCTGAACTAGAAAATACCGATCCCGACAGGCAGGGAGGCCAACTGAGGTCCCCACTGTGATGTTCTTCAAAGGCGCCACCCTGTGTCCTGTCTCCAGACCTTTACCTGGGAGAGTCGCCTGTGCCTAAAGATTCTGGTCATGGAACATGTCTTCCTCACAGACCACAGAGTGCAAGAAGGCAAATGCAAGTTCACTGGTCTGGAAGTTGAAGGCCTTGGCTGGCCACATGGGGCTCAGCACCACAAGCCCTGTCTCCACTGGACGCTGGCATAGTCAGTCCAGATGAGTATGTCAAGGAGACGGGGGACACAGGCACACTGGGGACCACT
Source organism: Condylura cristata (assembly GCF_000260355.1). Taxonomy (NCBI): domain Eukaryota; kingdom Metazoa; phylum Chordata; class Mammalia; order Eulipotyphla; family Talpidae; genus Condylura; species Condylura cristata. The sequence goes on from NW_004567156.1 coordinate 870,245, forward strand.
CAGAAGTCAGAGCAGATGAACTCTCATCACTTGCAGCACCCTGGGTGGAGCTGAGGGATCGTGCTCAGTGTGTAGTCACAGGGAAAGATACACGTCAGAGACTGCAGTTCCAAGAGACTCTAGAGAAAGGACAAAGCCGGGAAGATGAAGCTGCAGGCTGAGCGTAGCCTGTCACATGCACCAGCCAGGAGAAGGGGCAGGAGCCACACGGGGGCGGGGGAGCTCAGTGCTGTGGAGACAGCTCACAGGGCCAGGTGGGGACCACGGGGCCCCCTGACGGGAGGAACCAAATACTGCCCCAAACTAACAATGACCCAAGGTCATGACTGTCCAGCAAGGTGGGTGAGGAAGGGACACGCAGAGGGCAGAGGAGACTCTCAGGGTGGGGGTGACCACAGCTGCCCTGGTCAGGCACCAGGAGTCTCCTCCCTGCCCCCCACTACCCCCCTCTCCAGTGTCTGCTCCCCACGGCACCCCAGGCCTGTGTCACGTGGACCCCGCCTGCCTTCTCTCCCGCACAAGCAGGGGGCTCCCAGGACCTGTCGTCACCTCCCCTCTCCCCTCCTTCCCCGCAGCCAGGAGAGCAGCCAGGGGCTGAGCGTCCAGCTGTGCCCGGCCCTGAGCTGAGACCTCACAGGCGTCAGCTCACCGTCCTCACCTCGTCCCTAACCTCACACACAGGTGAGGAAATTGAGGCTCTGCGGAGAGTCCCTGTGCGGGTCCCACCCGTGTGCTGGGGGACGGGCTAGGGTCCAGGCCCAGGGCGAGGCCCCCGCCCCCAGCACCCGCTGCAGCAGCTCCAGCTCCTACCAGTGCCCAGCCCTGGACCCGCCCCATGCCCAGCACCAGGACCCTCACCACTGTCTCCTCAGGGTCACTCACCATCCTGTCCCCTCCTGACCCCTGGGGCTCAGGTCACCTGTCACCCCCTCAGGGAGGAGCCCAGCGGCTCCCAGCTCAGGGCCCCTCACACTGTGCCCCACGGGCCCTTCTCTAGCTGGACTCCGAGTCCCAGACATGCAGGGACTGTTGACTCTGCACCCCAGGGCCTGGCGGGGGAACCCCAAATATAGTTTATTTGAGTTAAGAAATTAATACAGTTACACAGAAGAAGTTCTGAAGGAAACTTGTATTTGGTAATGGCAGGTATGGACATTCCTACAACCAACATACTACAGTGTTTTGCTGTGATTTACCCTGATTATGAACACAGAGATTTCAGAGACTAAGTTGTGAAAAAGTGTCCTTACTCTGTTTGAACACAGTGGTGAGAACCTGGCCATGTCTGCAGCCACAGGGCCCAGCCAGTCCTCACCTCTCCCGCCCCCCTCATCTCCCTCCATCAGGAGAACAACATCAGGGGGAATTTTTAATTCACTTAACAGTATATGGCCTCCTGGGCAGGGGATGTCCCCTGTCCCTGAGAGGACTCACCTCACTCTGGTGTGTCCAGGGGATGTGACCTCTTGGAGACCTCAGCCCCTCAGCTCCGAGACCCCCTCATCACGGCTGCTTTAGTAGGGGACCTGGGTGGGTCAGAGCCTGGGTCCTGGCTGTGTGGCCTGGGCGGGGTCTGAGTTTCCCTTCCCAGCCTGAGTTTATCTGAGATCCTCTCCCTGCTATACTTGGAGGGTGACCCTGGGGAGATGAGAGAGCCCCAGAATGAGAAGAAAACAATAATTCCCCCACTGTCATGTTACCCCTCCCCCAGGAGCTGAGGGGGACCCTGTTCCATCTCTCCCTCCTTCCTTGACTTTAGACAAAGGCTCAGCTCAGTGACCAGGTGACCTGGGCTCCTCTTGACCCTGGACCAGGCCAGCAGGGCACAGGCTCCCCCCTCCAGCCTGTGGGACCCCCTCAGCTCTGCTCTGGAGAGACAATGGCTGCAGCCCACAAAGGAAGTGACGCCTGGGAGACAGCCACCTCTCTGCAGTGTCTCTACTCAGGGGGTCTGAGCAGCCCCAGGAGTCCCTGCCCCTCCCGCCTCTGACCTGTGGCCTCTGACTCTGAGGCCTGTGGGTTTTGTAGAGAGACTCCAATGGAGAAGAGCTTGAAGTGAAAGTTGAAGGCCATGGGGGGAGCTGTCAGTTGCCCCCCACATCCCAGCAGGGGCCACCCAGGGGTCTTGCCCAGCTCCCTGCAGCTCAGTCCAACCATGGGATATTTCTAAACTTCCTCCTCTTCTTGAGACCCAGAGCTTCAAGTCCTGCCCCAAAATAGCTTCTTCATAGAACTGTCCTTACTGAGGTGTTATACTGACACTCTCCACTCTATGTGGGATTTGAATTTATTCATGCCGGGGCTTAATGTCTAATTGCCCCCATTGTTTTATGTTGTGTGTATCTTCTCTCCTGACACACACACTCCCCCCTCTGACAAACACACTCCCCCCTCACTCACAGGGAGGGAGGGAACCAGACCCTCCCTCACTCACAGGGGTTATCAGACCCTCTGTCCCTGGCTCCCCTCAGAGCCGCCTCTCTGCAGTGTCTCTACTCAGGGGGTCTGAGCAGCCCCAGGAGTCCCTGCCCCTCCCGCCTCTGACCTTGTGGGAAACCAGCCCCTCACCCTGCGTGACAGTGAGGAGGCCAAGGTGAGTCCTGAGGTCAGTGATGGGTGGAGGAGACAATTTACTTTTTTTTTTTTTCATTTTCTTTTTCCCTCATTACTATATTATTTCTATTGAGTTTACACACTGCATGTGTCAGAGGCACAGGGTCACCCCTCTTCAGATGTTTGTCCCCCCATCACACCCACCTAAGGGCACCATAGTCCTCACCACAGTCCATTAGGCCTCTTCCCACCATGTTTCCTCTTCTCAGACTCCCCCACCCATAGCCTCAATTCTTGAGTCGTTATTTCTAGTTTGTTTTGGATTAGTTTCCTCTGTCCTTGCTTTGTGTCTTTATATTCACTAGTGAGTAAAATCACTCAGTATTTGCCTCTCTCCTTCTAAATTATTTAACTTAGCATAATCCCCTACTTATCTATCAAAGTTGTTGCAAAATCAACTTTTTCAAAGCTAAGTAGTATTTCACTGTATCTGTCCACCAGCTCTTAATCCACCCATCTGCTGTTGGGCACTGAGGGAACAAAGTGCTGCCAGGAACAAAGGAGACTAGTATCTTTTGGAATTGGTGTTCTATTAGGTGTCTTGCTGTAGCTTTCTTTTTATTGTGGTAGTTTGGTGTTTTCCTAGCTTCCTGTATTTCTGTTTTCATTTCCTTCTTCATGCTTCATGTTTCTTCATGTATCTTTTTGAAAAGTTTTTTGGCTCCTTGTTCTCCCTCCTCACCCTCTGAGATATCTATGACCATATTTCCTCTCCGCATGAATCAGATAGTTCTCAAAATGTTTCCTCATTCTTTTTCATTTCTCCTTCTCTTTCCTTTTCTTTTCTGGTTCTTTTTATATCTGTATCTTCAAGACTACTGAACTATTCTCCATTTTTTCTATTCTATTTTCATGTCTTTCCCCAGAGTTCTTGACCTCCTCCACTAGTCTTTGGTACCCTCCAGTTCTTTCATTTTCTTCCTCAGTTCATTGATTATATTCTTATCTCTTTCTGCATTTTCTCTTAGCTCTTTGTTTTCATCACGGCCTTATTGAATTCTTTGTCTGTTAGGTGGAGATATTCTTCTGTGCCCATATTATCAGGGTCTGGAAAGTTGACTTTCTTTCTGTGATGTATTGTTTCCAGAAAGGCCTGCTCGATCAGCTGTATGTTTTTTTTCTACCCATTGTTAACATCGACTTTGCTCTGTTCACAGCGCACCTGTACCACTGTGCTGGTGGGTATGACTTCTGGCTTCTCTGCTGACGTGTGGATATGTTTGCCTGGTATCTGAGCTGCTGTGGCTTTGTACATATCTAGACACTCTTCAATTGTGGAAGATGTTCTTCGGCACTGTACTTCATTCCAGGAGCCCCTGATTTTCCAGACGCCACTGTAAAGGATGGGATCTGGTAACCCAGCCCGTGGTAGTCAAGAGTCTCGTGTGGAGCTCTGTGCTTCCAGAAACATGTATTTGTTCCAGGCCAAGTATTTGGGAGGTGCTAGCAGACTGGTTGGGATGTTTTCCTCTGTTGAACTGCTAGGTTCCTCTAAGTGTAGCTCGGAAGAATGCAAGGAAGAGAATAAGGCGTGAAAGAAGAGATAAGCGGAAAGAGAAGGATGATACAGAGATGAAAAGGAAAGGAAGGTGATAGAAAGAAGGAAGGGTTATATAGGGGAAGAGAGAAGAGGAGGAGAAAGGGGAGGCACAGTGACAGAAAGAAAAGAGACAGTAGTAGTAACAATGATAAAGGGATAAAAGAGAAAAACAGAGGGAACAAAAAAGAGGTAGTAAAGAAGACAACCAACTGACCAATAAACACACACACACACACAGGTAGGGGAGAATTTGAGAATTTGACGGCTCCCAAGTGAGCTAGTCCTTGCTGTTTTAATCTGGTCCTCTGGGGACCAGACTCCCCTGTCTCCCTTGTACTGTACTGCGGGAGGACATAGAAAGTGCTCTGGGAGGCAAGGCATAAACTGTGGAGTGTTAAGCGAACAGACTGAAAATCCCCACCGCGGCTGTGGATTTGGGAGGATCAGCATTCTTTCTGGTCCCCTGAGGTAGTTGGGTAAATGTGGGAGCTCCTGAGGTCTCCTTTCAGTTGGGAGTCTGTGGTATCTAGAAGCCCCAAATGTTAGGATTGGCCCTACAAGTCTCCTGATCCTCCGGCTGGTAGTTAAACGGTATATTCTTGGAATAACCTCAGCTAAAGCCTCTGGTTTCAGGTGTAGGTCGTTGGTGATTTTGTTTTGATCGCTAGGTGGCGCCAGAGACGTCTCTAAATAAGTTTATAATAGGCTTATTAAGAGATGTCTCTGGCGCCACCTAGCGATCAGAACAAAATCACCAGCACTATGCTTATTCCCCAGGATCTGGGGAAAGGGAGGAGGGGGTGCCACGAGGAAGGACTCCCTAGCCAGCTCTATCCACCCCCTATGCCCCCGCTCCCCTACCTACCCCCCTATTCCCTACCAGCCAGCCCCACCCATCTGCGATTCCCCAGCCCTGCTTCCCCGCCTTCCCACCTGTCACTTTCCGTAGCCTTCCAATATCCCAGGATTCTTCTGTGGCCTCCAAATTTTCTCTCCTTCTTCATCCTCCTGGGGAAAGTGTGAGGCTTTTTGGGTGGGATCCGGGAGCAAGGAGAAGGATTCCGGATAGCTAATTCTTTTTTCTCCCTTGCCCTGTTTTTTTTTTCTTTTTTCACATTCCCTCTGCTTTAATTGGGACACTAACTTTGCCCAGTGTGTCTGGGAGCTGCCAGGAATATATCGCTGCTTCTCCCTACCAGTTGCTTTTATGGGAGCGTTCACTCCTAGTGTCCATTCATCACCATGTTGGTGACATCATTCCCCATTACCTACATCGACCCTGGCACGGGCAAGCTCCAGACTTTGAGATGCCAAAAATGTGATGCCACCAGGCATGCCTGAACAATCTGCCCTTGAGGAGTTGAAGGGCTCTGCTGAAGGAAAAGAATGGCCGTGGTGGTCTTGGTGATGAGGATGAGGAGGAGGAGGAAGAAAGAAGAAAATAGTATTGATGATGTCACCTGGCCAGGCAGAGCAGACTCAGTGGCTGCAGGGAGGATGCTGCGCGTAGTCCAGAGCCAGAGACCAAGATGGCGATGGCACGGACCGTAGTCTCTTGGTGGTAGGAATTTTATGGGGACTACACCTGAGAGGAGAAACCAAACATTGTACAGAAATGAACAATGGGGCCCTCCCTGGTGGTGCAATGGTTTAGGATGCAGCACTGCAAGCTAGCCGCAGCCGCTTCAGTGGGAGTTGATTCCTGTCCAGGAAGTGACCCACATGGCGTGGCAGACCTCTCCTGACCCACCCGCTGCTCCCCTCAGCAGTGTACTTCATCAGTCGGCCTGTTCTGCTCCCCACTCTGTCTCTGGTGAAGCCTCTCACTGCCCCTGCACCTCTGCCTTGTATCCCACTTCTGTATGCATAAATAAATTTTTTTTTAAAAAACTATTGCATTACATAAAAATCATAAAGTGGGACCCTCCCTGGTGGCACAGTGGGTTATAGCATAGCACTGTGAAGCTGTAGCAGCCACTGCAGCATGAGCCCGATCCCCAGTCAGGGAGGTGACCCACACGGCCCAGCAGAACTCTCCTGAATGCCTGCTGCTCCCCTCAGCAGTGTATTTCAGTGGATCTGCCTGTTCTGCTCCTCACTCTGTCTCTGGTGAATTCTATCACCCCCACCCACACCCACATACCTCTGGCCTGTACCCCAATAAATAAATCTTTTTTTTAAATCATAAAGTGAAAAGCACCAAAAAGTTTAGGAAAGATTTTATCTCATGCAACTAGTGTACTAATCAGCTCATAAATTCACTCCAATGGCGGTCACTGCCCGCTTGTCTGCTGTACAGTGGCGCCTGTGAATGTTCTCCTAATCCTGAATGGGTTGTCACAACGTTGTGGCTCAAACAACATCCACTTATTTTCTTGCAGTTCCTTAGTCAGAAATCCAGGCGTGACTGGCCTGGACTCAGCTCAGGTTTCCACAAGCCGTGTTCTCACCCTGAGCTCAGGATCCTCCCCAAGGCTTACACAGAGGTTGTGGAGAATTCTCTCCTGTCACTGCACGACTGAGGCCTGACTCCCTGACAGCTGCCTGTGTGGTCGGGGGAGGGCTGCTTCCGAGGCCTGGTGGCTGCAGCATTCTTTGGCGGGTTGACCCTTCATTCTCAAAGTCCCCAGTGGAGAAAATCCCACACTGAGTCCCTCTCACACTTTGAATCTCCTTGCTCAGGAGCAGCAAGGGCTCACCTGATTAGGTCAGTCCCACCCAGGTTAATCCCATATTAATGAGGGTCACCTCCCTGGCCAGGGATGGAAGTCATGCTGCAGTGGCTGCAGCCAGCTTTGTAGGGCTGCACTTTAGCCTGTTGCACCACCAGGGAGGACCCTGTTCTGTCACAGCCTCAGCCTCAGCCTTGGCCTCAGAAGAACTTGAGCCTCAGAGGGGAATTCCTGCAGTCCACCTGGACACACAGCAATTGCACTTTTGAGTGCTTTCTAAACTTTGTGGGTATAAGATCAACAGTGCTAATTTCCAGGGATTTGGGACAGCCCACTTCAGCCAGAGGGTATATTTAAAGCTCATGAAAGACAGTAGGTCAACTGCTGGCCCATCTGAATAGCTATAAACACTGTCCCAAGAAAAAAGGAAGCACTGTGAGTTCAAACTACACAGGCCAGGAGGTAACCTCAGAATGCTGAAATGCCAATTCTTACTCTACATCATCTTCAAAAATATTTGCCTAATGAAATTGCTTTCAGTCAGAGAAGTGTGAGTTTCACACCTCACTCTACACACCTAGTTTACCATCAAGACAACAATTTTGTTGTGATCCAGACAGAAATGGTTAATTCCAATCTAGGAACAAAGTTTTTCAAGAACTGACTATTCAGTTAACATTCTATAAAAAACCACATCTCCCTGTGGTATGTATACATGATGGAATATTCCTCAAAAAGCAACCAAAAAGAATAGACATATGCCTTTTGCAACAACATGGATGGAGCTGGAAGGGATCATGCTTAGTGAAATAAGCCAAAAGGAAAAGGAAAAATACCAGATGGTATTTTTTTTTCACTCATAGCAGGAGTAGAAGAGACCAAGCAAGAAAATAATAATAATGAACAGCTATATACCAGAGACATCTTACAGGGGTGGAGCAGGGAGTGGGATCAAAAACAGTTGGGGGAGGGAAATGCACTGGACTATGGTGATGGCACACAGGTGATTTGGTGATGGAAGCCCACAGGGACTACAACTGATGGAAAATACACAACATGATGTGAAAATAAACATATTATTTATTAAAAAAAAAATCTCCCCCCATGGTTCTGAATGCCACTGCTGGAGACAGTGAGATGCACCACACCTGGAAATGTGGAGGAAAGAGGGGACTGGCTGGGAGTCCCGGAGGGCAGTGGAACTGATCTCCTGGCACATCAGGGGAGGTGAGGGAGAAAGCCCTGAAGACAGTCATGAGAGGACGGCACCCACCTCCCAGCCCCAGGGCGCAAGGTTGGTGGGAGAGTAAGCACCCGGGGACCAGACCTCAGAGGGAGTCGCTCCTCAGAAGACCAGGTTTCTGTCAGAGCTGCAGGTGAAGGGACTTCCTGAGGGAAGACTTTGGTGATTTTACTGATCCCCGGCTAAGCATGCCAGGGGCCAGGGTGGGGAAGCTTCAGGGATTCAGGAAGCATGTGAGAGGAGACCCTTACCTCTGGTGGAGATGAGCATGACCGATACTTGGTGACAGACACAAACAGGGAAAAGGACATGGTTAAGTTAAGTCAGGCTGCTGATGGAGGTGAGCCTGAGAGGTGAAGGTGGGAGAGAGGAGAGGGGCTGGGGAGCCTCCCTTGGGGTCTGTCAATGGGGATAAGGAAGTGTGGGGCAACCGGCTGTCAGGTTCAGGGTGTGGACCCCTGGGCATGAGTCCACTCCAGCCCCGAGCGTGTGCAGACACTCCCACCTGCTCTCAGGTCTCCCCAATCCTGCTGATGGAGGTGTGATTTTGGGACACCAGGAGTGAGTCCAGGCAGAGGGGCTCCTCTTCCTCCCTAATGAAGGAACGACTGCCTGGGGGTGGGGGGAACCTGTGCTCTTAGTCCTCCAAAGATGGCTGCAGCCAAAAGACTGTTACAGGTGGCGCCCCCTGGAGGGAGTTGCTGGTGAGAACAGAAAACCCATGCTAAAAAGTGGGTGGAGCAAAGATACGCGATGTGACTGCAGAAGGGGACACACAGAGTCTTTGTCAATTAGTGTCTTGAGATTTAGCATGTGACACCTGATTGTCTTCCAGAAGGCTGTTGTGGGCCTCTGAAGGTGGAGACCTCCAGCAGCCAACCTCAGAAAAGAAAAGTCTGGAGGCTTTACAAGTAGCCTAGCAACTGAAACTATTTTCTGGTTTTGCTGCTGTTTCCATCTGGCAGAAAAGGTGAAGACCCGGGAACCAGGCGTCTGACCAGGCTGAGTGTGGTCATCATTCATCTACTGTAGCTGCTGTTTTGAGAGTTACCTGCTTGGTGCTGTGCTGGAGCATCTCGGTGACTCGTGGAGCACCTCCTATTATACTTTCTGCTGTCTTTGTGAGTCGGAGCCTAGCCTAGGGTCTGGCTGCTGTGTGTCCACAGAGGCAGGAAGATGCCATCTTAGCCATGTGGCCTATTGTTCAGGAGAGGAGCTCCGTGTCCTCTGTGTCAGGAAGAAGCCATTTTACCTGCTTTTGAGCAGAACTGAAAAACAGTGGACACAGCTTTGGATGAGATAAAGGCCATTTGGGGCCTCAGTTAACTCTTGTTTTTCCCTGGTTTGTTAAATAATTCCCTTTGATGTTGTTCTCTGAGCCTGAGTAGCCTTGCAATTATAGGTGCAGATGAAGAACTCAGTGGTCAGTAAACTATCTGGGCAGTGTCCTTGGTCAGTTTTAGTGCCCCTTGCTGACCTGTGTCAGTCTCATGCTACATGTGCATGTCCACACTGTGGAGTGTCATATAAACAGTGAGATGTTCTTTCCATCTCCAATTTTTTATTCAAAAATTGAGTTTCAGTGCCTTGCTGGTGGTGTAGGAGTTAACCTCTCAGCCTATCAAGCTCTCACCAGCCACTGCAGCATAAGTTTGATCCCCAGCCAGGGAGTGACCCACATGGCCCAGCAGACCTCTCCTGTCTCACAGGCTGCTCCCCTAGCAGTATATTTTGGAAGATTTGTCTGTTCTGCTCCCCATTCTGGGAATCCTCTCCCCACCCCCTGCACCTCTGGCCTACACTCCAATTCTTACATACATAAGTAAACAAAATAAATCTGAGTTTTAAAACACTGAGAAATAGGAAGTAGAAGAAATGTCTTTAACTTTCTGGGGTTTGCCATTATAGTAGAATGAGGTGGGGCTGGGGAGAACATGGGACCACCAGAGAAGACACAAGGACTTCTGAGGGCCCTTCTCCTTCAGTGTCTGTCCCACCCCTCACCTTGACACAAGCAGTCCAAGATGCCCCAGCATCCTCCCCAGAGTGCCCACCCGCCAAACCAGCCACCTTCCACCAAGCACTTCCCAGATCTTCCCATCGGCTCAATCAGAATCTGACAACAGTGCAGCAGCGCCCCCGTGTGGCCATAGGGTGGAGCACAGGAGACGGGAACTCCGTTCTACTGCACAGTCAGGCCCCCCAGGGTTCCCTGGGTTCCCAGAAGCACAGAACAGGCTTTGAACACAAGAGGAGCCCCGACTCCTTGTCAGGTATGAAGTACAAATGTTTCCCAAAACCACACGTCAATGTTTCCTCCTCACTGAGTCACCATGAATTCTGCCTCAGGGCAGGAAGATCTCCTGGTCATTATAGCCGGAGAACCCCTCAAAGTGGATGCCCTCAGTCACCTGGGATGGAACATAAGACGCCTGAGTCCCCATTGCTTGCTCCTGCTGCTGCCTTTGGGGCTGGACTCATGCCAGTGTGCCTCTAGGCATGGGATGAGGAGGGGAGGAGCCCCCTGCATTGTTAGGTTCTGGGCCTATACTGGGTCTACCTGGGGCACTCCTGAGAAGGTAAAGGTAGGAGAGCAATAAGGACATAGAAGGAGCAGAGGTTACAGGTGGGGAGAAGAAGGAGCCAGGGCCAAGAACTGCCTGCTGAGGAGACAGCGGTGCGTAGTCTGGAGGAGTTCCGGGCCCCAGAGAGCAAAGGGCAGAATCTGCACCACCCCTATAGGCCCCAGCCCTGGCCCCAAGTTTCTGGGGTTTCCAGGCTCCCACCCCCTGTGGATGGCCTCCCGGATACGTGGCTGTCACGGTCTCAACTGTCCCTTCCTCTCCTATGACAACCAGGTCAAGGGACCCCGAGGGCTGGGTACTGACCTGCAGCAGCCACTGACCACCCTGCGGTTTCTGCCTCAGACCATGTGGGCAGCCGACGACCGCTCTCTCAGGGAAGCCCCTACACCCTCCTCAGCAGCTGCCCAGGGGTTACATCCCTCTCTGGGGACCCTGTACCAGGACCCTCACACTGCACTCTCAGGGCTTACTCACTCTATGCCACCCCCACTTCGGAGCTCCACGGCCCCACCCCCAATGCCTTTCCCACCTTGAGGAATGATCCAGCACTTGGGGGTGCTAGAGAGCAAATGTGTCCCATCCAAAGCCATATGCTGAATTCTACTCCCCAAAGTGATGGTATTTGGAAGTGGGGCCTTTGGAGATGATCAGGTGATGAGGGAGGGCCTCACAAGTGGGGTTAGTGTCCCTGTGAGACGCTCCAGAGAGCTCCCCACCACGGCCACCACAGGAGGGCACAGTGGGAGAACAGCTGTCTATGAACAGGGAGAGAGCCCTGGAATTTGCTGGCACCTTCTCAGACTCTAGGACTGAGAAATACATTTCTGTGTATGTCAGTTTATGATGCTCTGTTATCATAGACCAAATGGACAAGGTGTTCAAAAGCCAGGAGACTGTTCCCCTGAGTCCATGTGGTACAGTGTCACCTCAGCTGCCATCTGGGCGACAGTGCCCATGACCCTAACCTGGTGGACACAGCTCCTGGCCCAAGAGACATCAGAGGCAGGTAGTGGCCGGCACCGCCTGTGCGGTGAGAGGCTAAGGAAATGGAGATGGAATGATAGTGCCAAATACACACAAATCACAGGAGACCCCTGTTTGAACAGAATTGTGTCCCCCCGCTATCCACAGATTGAAGTCCTACCCCTCAATATGATTGTACTGAGAGATGCAGCCTTTGTAAAGATAATTAAGGTTAAATGAGGTCAGAAAACTGGAGCCCTAAGCTGACAAAACTGGTGGTTAGGACCAGTGTCAGAAACCTCCTCCTGCCGCCTGGACACCCCCCACACACACACCCAGGAAACACCATGTGAGGACATGTGAAGTCCCCTCTACAAGTCAGGAAGGGAACCTTCATCAGAAACCAGCAACCTAATACCTTGATCTTGCCTCCAAGTTTTCTATGCTAGAGAACATATTTTTTAAAGATTTATTTATTTATACATACAGAAATGGGGTACAGGCCAGAGATGCAGGGCGTGAGAGGATTCACCAGAGACAGAGAAGGGAGCAGAACAGGCAGATGTACTAAAATACACTGCTGAGGGGAGCTGCAGGTGGGTCAGGAGAGGTCTGCTGTGCCCTGTGGGTCAGCTCCCTGGCTGGGGATTGAACTCATGCTGTAGTGGCTGTGATAATTTCATAGTGCTGTGCTTAACCCATGGGCTACCAGGGAGGACCCTAGAAAACAGATTTCTGTTTAACCACCTGGGGTGTGGTGTTTGGTGGCGGCAGCCCGAGCAGACCAAGGCAACTTCCAGACCAAAATCCAGGCAATTCTCCCTTTCAGCCTCAGACCCACCCAGCTTTACAGGACTGGGAACAGCATATATTCACGTATTCATTCATGAATGTTCAGTAACTGTTCTGTGCCAGGCATGGTTCTTGGCCTTGTGATCATTTCATGAAGTCAGGAAAAACAAACTCCTGCTTTCCTGATGCTCCCCCCTGACAGGAAGACAGACAATAAATGAGAACATCACAGGACTAGGAAAGTGTGACAGGTGTTCTCATCCATCCCTTGGTAACAATGCCCCAAATACCAGCATCTCTTATTCCCCTCCTTCTGCAGGGTGACGGGTCAGTGGCAGCTTTTCTGCTTCATATACCCAGGCTGGGGGTGCAGTGCTTCAGAACACCCCAAGAGGGTCCCTCCCAGGACAGTGGGTGGTCCTGGCTGCAGGCTGGGAGCTCAGTGGGGCTGCTAACTACGTGGTGTTTAGCTCGGCTACTGGGTTCCAGGAGGGAGTGTCCCATGTGGATGACCACATGGGGATCTGGTGTCAGAACCTCAGCTTTGAAAAAGTGTCACTGTCCCTAAGCTCTTCACAGATCAAGGGGAGGGAGGTGGCCACACCCCTAGGTAGGAGGTGTTGGGGTCACACTGCAGAAGAGCATGTGGTGTTAATGAGCACCTATTGGGGCTCATTTCTGTTGTGTCAGAAAGTGATAGGAGAGAGAAAATCTCCTGCAGAGTAGCCGAGTGGCCAACCCACCGAGCAAGCAGATGGGAGGGGCATTGTAAACAAGTGGTCAGGGTGGGCCTCCCTGGGTGATGGTTGAGCTGAGTTGAAGCAGGAGAGACCGCATCTACAGGGGTTCGCAGGGACACCTTCCTGGGTTGCCGCTGTGTGTACCGGGCTGCCCGGGGCAGCCACCAAAGCTGCAGTGGGAACAGAGGGGCTCAGGCGGACAGAACCCTGCAGGGAACTGTGGGGTCCCCCTCCTGCTCTGGCCCTCAGAAGGCCTCCTGGACTGGGGAGGGAGAAGGCCCTCCCCTGGGAGAAAGAGGACGGAGGGGGGGGAGCTGCAGTGGGCAGTTCACTGTCTCCCTGCAGTGTGCCCAGGGTGCTGCTGACCGCCATGAGGCCCCTGAGGCTACCTGTGATGAGGGCACTTCATCTCTGATTTTCCCCCCACCCTCATAACCACCATCTAATCATGAGAAAACTTCAAACTCGAACAAGTGGCACTGCAAAAATTATCTGCCCAGTACTCGTCACAACTTTCAAGGTCATGAAAACAGGTAAAAACTTAGAAACTCAAAAGATCGATTTCCATACAGACACAACAGGGACACATATTAAAGTAGCTGGATGGGATCCTGGAATGAAAAAAAGGGGTGAAATCCAAAACCAGTCTAATGGTTTAGCTAATGGTTTAGCTAATGGTATTCTGCCAGTGTTAGTTTCTTGGCCTTAGCATAGTTTTGTTAGATATTAAGAGAAAGTGGGTGAAAGGTGGAAGGGACCTCTGTGCTAGCTTTACAACATTTCTGTAAATCTAATGTGATTCAAAAAATAACTATAGGGCCCTTCCTGGTGGCGTGGTGGGTTAAAGCATAGCACCGTGAAGCTATCCACAGACACTGCAGCATGAGTTCCATACACAGCCAAGGAGGTAATCGACATGGTGACATGGAGCGGCAGACCTCTCCTGACCCGCCCGCTGCTCCCCTCAGCAGTGTATTTCAGTGGATCTGAGTGTTCTACTCCCCACTGTCTCTGGTGAATCCTCTCAGCCCCCTCAACTCTGGCCTGTACCCCAGAGTTATTCGTAAATAAATCTTAAAAAAACAGGGCCAAGACTCTCACTTGATTAAGACTCCACTAGACATAACCTTCCACAAAGGGAAAAAGAACTAACTCAGAAATAACAAAAAGTTAAGTAAATATACATAGCAACATAAAGCTAGGTGATCAGCTTACCTATATTTATTTTCTCATTTCCATGACTGAGGTCCATAGCACATTCAATAGATTTGATTTGACCCAAATGCCAGCCCTTTCTTCGGTTCTCACAGATGAACAAAGAGAAAACCAGACTATTTTAATTCATGACTACCTGCTGTAAAGTATTGGAAGCTGGTCCATTCTTTATCATCTAAAGAAACTCAGTTGAAATGTCTCATATTCAGGAAGGATACTTTGCTATTTGTGCATCATTTAAACTGTCTTACAGAAGTTATATTTGTTTTTTAGCTAGTAGTCTTGACTTTAATTTATAAAATAACATTTATTTAGAAATTTTTAGTTTAGCTTCAACATTAGTTGTACTGGATAGTCTCATTTATCTGTTATAATGTCCAATAATTAAGACCTTAACCCATGTGTGCACTGTAATTCACATATGAATCATGCATAACCCTCTCACTAAGAAATGAGATTAAGCTTCTTTCCTCAAAAATGTTACAGGGTTCCACATGGCCCAGCAGACCTCTCCTGTCTCACCTGCTGCTCTCAGCTGTATCTCCGTAGATCCACCTGTTCTGCTCCCCACTTTGTCTCTGGTGAATCCTCTCACCCCTCTGCGTCCCTCCCCGCACCCACCACCTCTGGCCTATACCCCAGTTCTACAATAGAGTTCTATTTCCTTTGAAAAGTAGGATCTGGTATTGGGAGAACGCAGATCCTGACCTCACCTACACAGATACAGAAACGAATTGCCCTCTATACGCCCAGAATACACACACACACACACACACACAGAGGTCCTGGCCTCACAGATACAGAAACGAAGTGCCCTCTATATGCCCAGAATACACACACACACACACACACACACGCACACACACGAATTGCCAGCTGCTCCCTCCCCAGCAGTCTGGCCTTCTGAGGCACTTTTCTGATGACTCCCTTTTCCCTGACCACCCAAACTGGAACCCTCAACTCCCTTCCGCGCCACTTCTGCCCACAGCAGTGACTAAGCTCTCCAGACGCTGCAGCAGCCCACCCTGTACATACAGGCTTATACATGCAGGGTGCAGACAGGGTTTTTGTTGCAGGCCAGAGTCCGAAGGGACAAACCCTGCTTCTGCAAAGCTGGAAACCTGTGCCAGCGTCACATGCTGTCAGGAGCCAGGATACAAGTGACAAGATGCCGCCTAGGGACCAGAGAAGGCAAACACCACAACAAGCAACAACCACAAGGCCACTGTGGGCCAGCAAGCAAAGGAGAAATGGCAGAAATTGGTACTTGAGCCACGTCAGTGGTAAAGATTCCCAGTCAGGCACACCAGCCTTTGCATACCCCAGGCTTTTCCAACCAGCCATGCAGCCTTGAATAAACTGGCCCAGCAAAGCCACACACACCCCACGCACCCCACCCCCACTTGCTGACCACCACTGCTGAACAGAATTCCTCACCTACAACCCCACAACGGAATTCCCACCTTGCAGAACTAAAGGGAGCCAGATACAGCGCTAGACCCCTGGTGGGCAGGCAGCGCCAGTGCTCTAAAGCGAGCCCTGCCTGAACAGCCAGGACACTTGGGGCACAGGAGTTCCAGCATTCAGGCTGGGAGGGCGGTGGGGGCAGCAGAGCAGAGCAGGGGCCGGGCCAGGCACTGAAGCGACGCCCAGGCCTGGAGGGAACCAGTTCCTGCTGACTGCTGGGCAGCTCAGACAGACCTGCCTTGCCTGCCATGGTCCTTCCTCTGCGCTGGCTGTCCCGATGGCGCCCTCACCTCCTCCAGCCTTCCTGGCCCCTGGCACTCCAGGGATCCTGGAGGTGCTGGTCGCAGAGCCCCAACGCAACCACAAGAGAGCCACCTGACTCCACAGGGAGCGGGAAGATACGGTCACCCCCAGGGGTAAGTGGCACGACATGGGGGTGGGGGGCTGGAGGGTGTATGGGGAGCACACTTTTAATTCCTCCCTGTACCACAGCCTGCAGGTAAGTCACCCCCATGCCTGAGCTTGCTCCAACTCAATTCTTCAGCACCTCCCCCACTCCATTTTAGACCCAGGACTCCCCCCTCCCTTCCCCAAGTCCAGAGAGTCCTTGAAAAGGAATTTCCCTCAGTTAATTATTTCCCAGGGGGAGGTACACCCTGTCCTCCCCTTCCTATGACCCAGATTCCTGTACTAGCTTTACAGCCCCCAGGCCAGATACTTAACTGCCTCCTATGTCCAAGCAGCACAGATGACCTTAAAACAGGCAGAAAACTGGGGAGAGGCAATTCCGACCTTCAGAGCCTCTGGCCCTGGCCCCACCTGGCTGATGCACCCTCCCTATGCCCATCCAGGGTCCCCAGCCCCACCCCACAGCTGAGCTGGCCCAGGCTGAGGAGCTGCTGGAGCAGCAGCTGGAGCTGTACCAGGCCATGCTGGAGGGGCAAGAAGGGGCCTGGGAAGCCCAGGCCCTGGTGCTCAAAATCCAGAAGCTGAAGCAACAGATGAGGAGACACCGTGAGAGCCTGCGAGATGATGCCTGATCTTCTCAAGTTTCCATTTCACCCTCCAACATGAAGTATTATGCATCTGGGCATCCCCCAAGCCACTAAGGACAACAGAAGACACCTCCAGAGGGCAAAGGCCTGGGTAGTCAGGAGCCATGGCCTCCAGTCTTTTCAGCCACACACCACCCCCCCCGCCCCTGATCCTGCAACCACGGCTCCCAAGTGGGGCGTACCACCCCTACAGGAATATACCCTGATCACGCCCTTAATCACCTCACCCCAAAGCCAATAAAGGGACGAGGCGCTTACAGATACCACAGACACATGTGTTTTTTAGTTTTGTTAAAAAAAAGTTTTGACAAATCAGGAAATGAGGGCTTGGGAGTGGTGGTGATGCAAAAGAGGGAAGCCAAAGGTGGGGCAGTGGGGGTTGGGGGCCTTCAGGGATAGGTGGCAGTAGTGTCTCCTTCATCCCCATGCCTGGTGTCCTCTATGAAGAGGGACGGACGGTCACACTCCAGAATGGGTGGGCGAGTCCTCTACCGCGTCTGTTCAACTGAAGAGAAAACACGGCAGGGTTAGGTGAGACACGGGAAAGGAGGCTGCAGAAACACTTGCCCACACCTGCAGGTGTGTGTGCAATGTTCAAGATTTGGGGGTGGGGAAAGAAATCATGTGGCAAGAGTAAGAGACCCCACAAAGAGGGGGAGGCTGGCGAGCCCAGGTGTCTGTTATGTATACAAGATGGAGACGAACACGCCAAGGGACAAGCAGAATTGGGGGGGGGGCCCTAGCCTCACGCCCCGATACTTACTGTAGGAGGAGATGTCTATCTCATCAGGCAGCTCACTAATATTGACCTCAAAGCGATCCTGCACATCATTGAGGATCTTGGCATCATTTTCATCTGACACGAAGGTAATGGCCAAGCCTTTGGTGCCAAACCGGCCAGCTCTGGCCACCTGCAGGAGACAGGGTGGGGATGAAGACGCCAAAGGGAAGCGTCCCAAAGGCACAGGGAGGAAAACTAAGCATGAGCATTTACACAGGAGAGGGTGGGAGGACGCCTACAGCGTCTGCCTGGGCATGGGACTCACCCGATGCAGGTAGGTGTCGGAATCCTCAGGCATGTCATAATTGAAAGCAATGTTCACCCGCTCGATGTCCATGCCTCGGCCGAACAAGTTGGTGGCCACAAGAATTCGTCGCTGAAAATCTTTAAACTGCTGATACCGAGAAAGCCTTTATGGTAAAGGAAATTAGACAAATGTAAGCGATCCCCCTTCTCTCAATGGTGTTTCCCCGCCAAGGACACAGATACCTACCCTCCCTGACTCACCTCTCCTCCTGGGGCATCCCGCGGTGGATGGCAATGGCTGGGAAGTTCTGCTCCACCAGGAGCTGGGCCAGGGCAATGCAGCGCTGCACAGACTTCACAAAGATCACCACCTGTGTGTGTGTGTGTGTGTGTGTGCATGTGTGCAACAGTGGCCGGAATGTGGGTCCACGAAAGTGTATGAGAAAAATTAGGAGAAGGGAGTTTTCAATAATCACACTCTCTAAAGAAATCTCTCTTAACCTCGATTATGTATTTCTTCTCCTCTTTAAAAATTAATACAACCTTTCTCTCTCACTGACAGTTTCCCAAGCAGTTATGATGCACAGGTATAACCAAAACAGTAACCAAAAGAATTATCAAATACATTAGGAGACAAAAATTAATCTACCTCATGAAAAAATAGCAAACAGTAGTCAATTTTACAGTATTCCCAAACATCAAAACATCACATATAAACAACATATTCTAGAAAACAGGTTTTAGTGCAAATAAACCATTCAAAAGTCAAAGTGATCAAATGCTGCTTCTTGGTGTCAAAGAAAAAAGAATTTCCAGAACCTATTCCTTAGCTGATGGAAATATAAAATTGTGTAGCTGCTTTGAAAAAGTCTCACAGTTCCTCAAAAGATTAATTCCATTCTAACAGATAGACCCAACAGAAATAAAAACGTGTGACCACAGAAAAACGTATACAAATGTTCAGAGCACTTCACAACAGCAGGTTAAGTAGAAACTATCTACAAACTAATGAACTGAGTAAGTAAGTAAATCTGGCATTTATCCATACAACAAAACATTGATTGGCTTTGAAAACTGATTTACTAAATACACATAATTGGTCAACAAACCTTGAAAACATTATGTCAAGTGAAACCAGCCAGTCACAAAGCCCACATATTCCAGGATTTCATTTCATTTATATGGAATGTCCAGGCAAATCCAGAGACAAATCTTATGGTGGTTGCCCAGGGCTGGAAAAGCTGAAGGGTGACTGCTACTGGGCAGTCTCTTTGGGAGGTGTGAGTGTCCTAAGTGATTATTGTTGACAGCTGCACAGTATACTAGAACCACAGAATTTCACACTTTAAATGGTTGATTTGTATGTCTGCAAATTTAATCTTTAATGAAATCATCATTAAAAATGAAAGGGCAAGGGGAAAAAAGAACCTAACAGATCTAAGATACATGAGTTTTGAATTTAAGAACCTTCAAGGATTTGAACTCATTTTTAATTACCTGTGTCAGCCAGGTAACGCAGTTCCCAGCCTGTTCATGCTCCCCCAAGAGACTGATCTGACATCCTTGGTTTGAAATTATTTCACTTAAAGGATTTCTTCACTCCTCTCACATCACATTATGTGGTTTCACTTAAAAAAGGGAATGTCTATGTAGGTTTCTGCTACAGTTGAAGACACACTCACTCCTGTTTTGGACCTTGAACTGACCTGGTTGAACTCAAGGACATCCAGAAGGTCAAAGAGCTTCCGGTTCTTCTCGTTGTCCTTCAGTTTCACGTAGTACTGCTGCAACCCGTGCAGCGTCAGCTTCGTCTCATCATCCACGAAGATCTCCATTGGCTGGGGGGGAGGGGGGAGGAAGGGGGTGGGGAACGGGAGGAGGGCAGAGTGGGGGGGTTAAACCTGGGGGGGTGGAGGAAGTTGATCTCCAATACACCCCATGGGGGGATGGGGAGAAGAGAAATTTGAAAACCCCACCCCATCCCCCAAAAACACCCACAATTTAATGTGGTCTCTTCCACCTCAGATCTAATCCTTCCTATCAGTTGCGCTTTAAAGACTGCCCAACTGAAAACTGTCATGGAAAAGGATGTTTGCAGACAGGATGAGGAGCAGTGAAACCACCCAACAGCAAGATGTCTTTACTGCAAATGGAGGTGGTGCAGGACCAAAATAACAGGTGACTTTTCTCAGAGGGAGCACATGAGCCAACATTTGAAAAATGGTAACTCGAGATCAGAGGAACTCCACCAGAAATGATTATAATATGGGGGAGAGGACAAGGACTGCTCCACAATGGTTCTCGGGACTAGGAGAATCAGATTCATGTTAGGAAGGTTCATGTCATTAAGGTCAGAATGCAATGGACCTTAAAGGAGAGCAAAAGACTACTCAAGTGAGTAATAACTTGCCCTCAGACCACAAGGAAATATTTCTGGATCAGTCTCTGTCCTAAGTCAAGCCAGCTACAATGTTACAAAGAAAGTATTAAGTGGTGCTAAGAAACAAATAACACAGCAGCAAACATGTATTCAGCTCTTAAAAACAAACAAAAAAAAATCCCACAAAACCCTTGAAGGGGAGGAAGGTAGCATTAAAAAAAAAAAAAAAATCAACATTAAGACTCAACTCCAGAGTCCAAACTTCCAGCACTCGTCACTAATTTGAGCACATAGTTAACGTGAGCTCCAAGGTCCAGGACTGTGCCTGTGTTGTGTGTGATGGAAGAAAACCAGCTCAACCCCAGAAGGGGGCTAGCAAAGGCTTTCCAAAGAGAAGTTCCACGGCCTCCTTCACATCTAACTCAGCCCCAACTACAGCCAAAGATAAGACTCATCACCCCAGAGAACAGAGCGAGGAGGGAAAGAACACACTCCCACTGTTTCTCTGTGGGCCCCGTCTGCCTCCAACCCCAAGAGCCACCTGGGTATCCCAAGTGGAGCGCCTCACTTTACCGATGCCATATCCCTCTCTTCTAAGTATTAAAAAAATGCTTGAAAAAAGAAAAAAATCTACCACCCCAATCAGGACACCCCTCCCCCCAACACATATCAGGGGAAAACAGGGAGCACGGCACGCCTTGGGTTCAGGAAAAAAACCGGGAACGGAAAAAGAGGCTGGCTGGGTCCTCAGCTTCCTGGTCAGGTTCCCCGCGGCCTCCGCTGCCGCCATCCACCGCCGGTGCCGTCCGCATTCCCCCGCCGCGCCACGGTGCTTCTCTGCCGCCGGCTCTCATCAACCGAGGTTTCCAGGTGGGTGCGAGGAGGTACGATGGGAAGGAGTAGGGGATGGGGCTGAGGTGCCAGAGGCCCCCACCCCTGGAGGTGGGGAGGGAGTGGATTCCCGTGCGCTGCTTGCTCTTCTTTTGGACATGCCCTGCCATCTGTCTGTCCCTCTCTTGCTCTCCTGCCACCGGGAGGTTCTGAGTTTTGGGGCACAAAGGCTCCAGTTGTATGCTTGATGCCACCTTGAGGGTGCGTGACTGTAGGGGGTATGTAGGAGACAATGGGTGGGTGGTAGGGCAGAAAATCCTGCCCTCCCCCAAAGAGAAGAGGTTCAAAAATGCCGTGATTTAAAAAAAAAAGTCGAACACTACCCGCTCTCACGTTAACCCGACCAAGTCTTCCGGAGTTTCCCTGGCGCCCGCGCAGACCCTGACGCTAACTGTCTCTGCCTCTGGGTGTCTCTTCAAGGAGTCATTGCTCTCTGATGGGCACATGCCCCCTTCTTGGAGCTTGAAGGACAAGGGAGTCTGGAGGAAGAGGGCGCGGCAGGGGAGGAGGCAGCGGGCGGGGAGTGGAGGGAGAGAAGGTAGAAGGGTATTTACGTCTTGCATGAACTTGCGGCAGACTGGACGGATCTCTTTGCTCAAGGTGGCACTGAACATCATGACCTGCTTCTCATGGGGGGTCATGCGAAAAATTTCCTGGACATCCCGACGCATGTCTACAGGAAAATGAGAAAGAAAAAAAGTACAGTAAGAAAAAAGCATATCTGAAAAAGGCCAGAAGCCTCCCAAAGGAGGCGAGGACTACTGAAGTGGGTAAGCAAGAGAACTACTCTAGACAAATATTCTTCTCAGGGCTCTATCCTGTTTTCTCCCATCACCATAAAAATCAGATCCACAATCCTTAATAGTAACGTCCAGGAAGGAGTAACACATAACGAAGACAGCGCTTGGAGCTAACTATCGAGGAAAAAGCTTGAAACCCAAAGCCCGTTAACTAGGAAGTGGGAATGCAGCGAGCTGCAGCAGCTGACCAGCGTTCTTCCCACACCTCCCCACCAGCCCCGGCCCCCATCGTGCACCTATCACACGCTGGCTGTCTGAGTTCACATTTCCTGTGGCTCAGGCCTTCTTATCCCATCAGGCAAGTGTGATACTCTCTACCTGGACCTCCCATAACCCATGTCACCGGCATTAGGTTCACTTCCTCTCTTGCGCTAAATTAGATTCCTTACAGAAAACTATTTTTATAACCCCACACCACACTCATTAGACTAATCCCAGAAGTCTAGAGACCTAGTCAACTGTGAGCTCTGATACACGCTGAACTGAAGATGCCAGGACTGCCTCCTCCTTCAGGTTAGGTGACACCTGACACCCAGCGTAGAATCTGGAAGGGTAGGAGTGACTACGTCCTAGAGCAGCAAAGTCTCTACTCTCAAAAATAAAGAAAAACGTATCGTAAAAAGAACATAACCCCCCTTTCCCTTATCACCAAAGCTGTTCAAAAAAGAACAAAAACCAAGCAGGGAAGCCAGAGCCATCAGTCATGGGTGATAGATCAAGAGTCGTCCCAGCACCGAAGTGCTCACGTAGCAAATAAGCATCATTTGGCTCCAAAGGGCAACAGCCAGACCACTAGCCCAGGCCCGGCACCGCCACTCACCGAGCTGTTCAAGCATCTTGTCACACTCATCCAAGATAAAGTGTTTTATGTGTTTGAGATTGAGGCTCTTATTTCGAGCCAGGGCTAGGATGCGGCCAGGGGTCCCCACGACGATATGCGGGCAGTTCTTCTTCAGCACCTCTTCATCCTTCTTGATAGACAAACCACCAAAAAACACTGCGACCTGCCAACCGGGGAGAAAAGGGTCTCATAATCACAAGGAAGAAAGATCCCAATCTCCCCACTTCCCAGTATTTCATATGGACAAAACAATTCTTAGGATAACGCAACAGTAAGAGGAACACTGGAGTCCCCAATCTACAATTGTATCCACTGAAAGCTGATAAGAAAAGTCACTTGCCCAAAGCAACACAGCTAATTTGAGCAGTCAGAACTAGCACTTATTTCTTCTGATTTAACGCAACAATCTTTCTCCCCATGACTCTAAGGCCAGGACTCACTGCAAAATTTAGTGACACCAGCAAGAAATCATCAATGTAAAGGACCACAAAAACCTCACATTTCCCCAGCAAACCCAGATTTTGAATAGCTTCCAAATAAACACTATGGAATTACTGTGGCTAACTGTACTACTTCCTGTTATTCAACTCACTGAGGCTCTGGGCCTTACCACAGAAACAACACCAGAAACTCCTAGTTTCTCGGTAGGAAAAGATCAATCAATTGCACTGTCATGACTCTAATTCTATGTAGAGTAAACTTACAATCACTAACTGTGGAACAATCATATTTGGAACAAAACAAAAGTAAACATTATCACCTATGACAAATTTTGGCCAAAAAATGTTTTTTAACGTTAAGCTTTCATGCGTAAATTTTAGTTTATAAGAAATACAGGGAGGGGCCCTTCCTGGAGGTGCAACACTATAATGCTAAGCACTAGAATGCTAACCACAACCCCTTCAACATGAGTTCTATCTATGTGGGGTGATCCACATAGCGTGACAGATTCTGCCTCAACCGCTACTCCTCCCCTCAGCAATGTACTTTGTCACTGCCTATTCTGCTCCCCATTGTCTGCAGTGAATCCTCTACTACAGCATCTGCGCCTTTGGCGTACCCTAGATCTATATGGGTAAATAAACACATCTTTAAAAAAAAAAGAGAGAGAAATGAGAAAGCCAACCACCACAGGGAACCAAACAAAATGAAGAGACAAAATATTCTGTGGAACTAGCTCAGCCTCTTGAACAAATCACTGTAGCCTAACAGTATGTCATGACAACATGCATTTAACACAGGAACATTCTTCTGAGTGGCACAAGGGTGATGAATTAAGACCCTGGAGGAAGTACACAATATTGAGCTCAATACTAAGCTCTGCAAGAAATGTTTCCATAATCCAACAATAGAAACTGTTTCCTAGTTTTCAAGTTTTAGAAGCAAGAAGCAACCTATAGACAAAACTGCCGGGCAAAAAAATTGCTACAGTCTCAAAAATTAATACAGATATATCACAATGTAGACACACATTCAATGTATTCAAGTAATTTTAAAGGAATTTCAGTTTATAGTACTTTTTAGTACTGGGAGAAAGAAAACCAATTAAGCTAAACAATCCTTCATGAAAGCAAGTCAAAAGTTAATTTCTTAAACTTATGGCTTCTCAGAACCATAAAAAAAGGATTAACAAATGATTCTTTTATATGAAACAGGATTAGGATTATTATGAGGCCTTCCAGATTATCATACACAAGTACATCACTGCTTACTTTGGTTTCTGAGAAATTACTTTCAGTTAAAGGGTGTGACTTAAACACACCTAGATCCTTTAAAACACAAAGCAATGAGTAGAAAAGAGAATGCTAACAATCTGCAAGAAAGTACTGCTACCCAAAAAGATGGGCAAAAAGTTATACATCAGGGCCCTCCCTGGTGTCAGTGGTTTATTTAAGCACAGCAGTGCACCAGCTTCGGTGCAAGTTCCATCCCCGCCCCAGAGCTGACCCACATGGCGCGGCAGACCTCTCCTGTCTCACCCGCTGCTCCCCTCAGCAGTGTACTTGTCAGTCTGCCTGCTCTGTTCCCACTGTCTCTGGTGAATCCTCTCACTGCCCCTGTACCTCTGGCCTATACCCCAGCTCTGCTTGCATAAATAAATAAATGTTGAAAAAATAGTTGTAAATCAGTGTTCTCACGTTCCCTTGAAGGCCTGGTTAGAAAGCACGTCTACACCTGATTGGTGTGGGGTGGAACCTACATAATCTTATGTTCCCAATAGGCTCCCAAATGATGCTGAAACTACTGGCCTGGAACCACTAGGTGGACATCAAGGTTACATAATGGAAAACAACTCAAGCCAACACTCTTGTGGTGCCCAGATAGCTTTCAACGTCCTGCCACGCCAACATTCACAATATACTGGAGATGTTTTGCAGCTCCCAGGCTTTGCTCGGCACACAACTCAAAATTCTCAGACTGTCAACCAAAAGCAGTGAAGTAATTCAAAGTCAGTGGAAGTTGCAAGAAAAAGGCGGCATGAGGCACGCCCTCCACAGCCCAGTCAGGCTGCACAGGCCAGTCACATGACGTGAAAACAAACAAAACGAGTTTCTTTAAAGACAGGATCTAACATGCACCTCAAATTATAAAGTATATCCAAATGAACCCAAGATTTTATTAAATCTCTTGTAGTTAAGGCTTAGAGGAGCTTACTGCTATGTGCACACTGAGGATGTGTACAGATAGTTAACATCCATGGGAGTAAAGGCTGCAAATCTACACACAGGTCTACAATGCCTCCACTCCCCAGGCCCTCCCTCTCCCAGGGTGCTTTACTGTGGCTTACCTTGACATTGGGCATGTATTTAGAGAAGCGCTCATACTCCTTGCTGATTTGAAAAGCCAGTTCCCGAGTGTGGCACATCACCAGCACAGACACCTGTGGGAGATGGAGAATGTGATAAACTTACACTCTGGGGAAATAACACAAAAACATACCTGGCGGATAATAAATAATTTCAATTTTGAAATAGCAATCATTAACGCTGTGATTACTATGAAACATTTCCCGCAGTTGTCAATCAAGGGTATAGAGGCCATCTGACCATTCCTCTAATTGTTCCCTGTAACTCAAAAAGCAATCACTCTTCCCCCAAACATTCCTAACCAAAATGCTGGGGGCCTCCCTGGTGGCATAGGGGGCAAGTCTCAGCACTTTCAAGCCATCAGCAGCCACAGCAGCCAAGAGTTTGATCCCTGGCCAGGGAACGGACCCACACGGCCCAGCAGACCTCTCCTGTGTCACTGCTGCTCCCCTCAGCAGAGTAATTCAGTAGATCTGCCTGTTCTGCTCCCCACGCTGTCTCTGGTGAATCCTCTCACCCCATACTCTGGCCTACAACCCAGCTCTTGTATACGTAAATAAATAATCTTTTTTTAAAAAGTGCCTTCCCAAGTGTACCTGTCCAGTAACTGGCTCCAGCTGTTGCAATGTGGCCAGCACAAACACGGCTGTCTTTCCCATGCCAGACTTGGCCTGGCACAGGACATCCATTCCCAGAATGGCCTGAGGGATGCACTCATGCTGAACTAGAAGGGAAAAAAATATGTGACTTCAGTCTCCAGGTAACCCCACAATGTTTTTCACTATTCCAAAGCAATTTGTCACCACTCTATTCTCAAGTTCTTGCCAACTTCCAAGAACCACTTTTACTTTTCTACCTATCTGTTCTATCAATCCAATTTATTCCAAAACCAGATCTATTTCTTGTCAGCTTTCGCCACCTTCTGCTCCAGCCCCTCCCGAGTCCTAATATACCCTCCTGGACCTACCACGAAGCTCACCTTTGGTGCTCCTGGCTGTCCTATATTTTCCTTAATCTGTAAGAATCCATGACATTGAATGTCTGGCACAGGCACTTCTCCTACTTAGGTTGCCATGCTTTGGGTCACATAACCCTGCAACCCTGGACAAAATGAACGACTTAGTACCTGACCCAGAAGTCAATCACCCCATAAAGGTTTCTAGAAACCAGAGTTGGCAGAAAGACTTAACAGTCCAACCAGCTCACTGGAAACTCAAAACCGGGTGTTAAAAGTAACAAAATTAAAAGTAAGCAGAGGAGAAAGCCAGCCAGAGAACAAATGGCAGACTTTTAAATTGCCCTTGGATCACATCCGTGCCATGATGAATTGAAGACCAGCCTATAAAAACCTCTCCTGCTGCTAAATTCATATGTGGTACCTATTTCCTGGTCTAGCCTAAAAATAAATCTGTATTGGCAATCTGAGGAACCACAAACAGATCTGTTTCTTGTACCCTAAAAGAGTCCAATGAGTAGTCTATGCCCAACAGAAAATTTACCTTCTGACGGATGCTCAAAGCCACAGTCTACAATGGCTCGGAGCAACTCTGGCTTGAGTAGAAAGTCACGGAAGCCAGAGCTGTGAATGGAGACATAGGAGCCCTTGACATCCTTCTTGGCAGGGGCCTCAGCCCCATCACCCCCTGCTGCTGTCTCCACCTCATCATCTTCATAGTCCAAGAGCTCATTGTCCACGTCGTTCTCTGCCATCACTGAGCCGGCAGGGAAAGAAGGAAAGGGTCTCTGGGTGGGGTCACTCAGAGTAAGTGGAAACAGGGAAGATCAGAGGCTTGAGGAACAGTAGAGGAACAGAGAGACACACTAGTTCCTGGCAGAAGAGCTGGGGGGAAAAAAATGGGAGACTGATCAGTCCTAGCAGAGCTTTCTGCACCTTTTTTCCATTCCCACACCCTTAGCACTTTCCCTAAACTACAAAACCTTTATCTGGAGAAAATATAACAGAAAAAGCAAACAGAGAAAATGGAGCCTAAAAATGGTCCTTCCCCGGGGAGGTGATTAAAACACATGTTCCCAACAAAAGTAGCAGAAACCAAGAAGATGGAATTTGGAAGAGGAGCTTGTAAATTGCTGATCTGCAAATAGAACAACAGAGAAGATAAAGACTAAGTCACGAAAAGCAGAATATGACAAAAGACTCAAGGTGTACAGGATGGAGATGACAAAAAGCAAAGTCCTGACAATTCCCCCAAGGGGCGCCTTGAGCTTTCCCTGTACCCTCGGGGTGCCCACCGTAACACAGCAGCCATCAGTCCAGGGTGATAGATAAAGGTCATCATGGCGCAAAGCGCTCACTTTTCCAAATGAAAACATCATGTGGCTGCCACAAACTCTGCAGACCCCCCACCCCCGGTACCCTTTTCCCACGCGCTGAAGAAAGCCCTGTGTAATTAACGGTAAGACCGGGGGAGGGGGCGAGAGTGAAGAATTTAAAGAAAATAACTCGGTCGGGGGGGGGGGAGAATAATTCACCTCTCCGTCTTACAAGATGATGCACTGTTGTATTAACTTCACACAACCAAGGAAGTTAATCATTGATACAAGACTTGGTATCCTCGCTCCGGCCTTAACAGAACCTTTACCAAGGGGCCACACGTCTCTGGCGCTACTCCTCGGGAGAGCCTCCTTTCCAAGAAACACACAATGCCATCACTCATGAACATTTGGAAGACACTCCATAAAGGGGTGACCGCAAAATTAGTTAAGCCCAACTAGGCCTACAAACCGGTGCTCCTATTCCCACAGCGGGCGAGCACCCAAAGCGGGTAAGACGAGAAGAGCCCCGCCCTCTGCAAAGGCCGAAGGACAGAGAACGCCTAAGGCCCCCTCTCAAGGCCGCTACAGCCTCCGGTAAACTAGGGGCCCAACCTGGGAGTCGGGAGCAAAGGGAACACAATGGCGTCGGAGCGACCATCTTGGATTGGGCCCCCCAGCTTTCCTACCTCCTCCCCCCAAGAATTCTTTGCTTTCGAAAGGGATGCAAGCAATGAAAGAACGACTCAACTAGGCGCCAGCGGCCAATCCATGGCCTACGGAAAAGATATTAGGAACCCATGCGGCAGGATTGCCGCGGGGTAACGGAGATGGAGACGGATGGTACTGCAGGCCTGAGCTTACCTGAGCAAGGCGAGCGCGTATGGCGGAGGGAACGGGGACGAAGGAGGGAATCTGCCTTCACTTCCGGTTCCCAGCTTCCTTCTACCCGGCTTCCCGCCTTCTCGGCCTCCAGTGCGCAGGTGCAAAGGGCCGGAAGCGGGGCCTTCCACTGTTCTTTCAGTTCCGCGCACTGCGGGGTTGCCCTTAGAGAATGCCTGTGGTAAATATTTTTAAGCCACTCCCAACTGCTCTGCTATTATCAATAACAAAAAAGCATAAAGGATCCTCTCCTGCCGTTATCTTTTTTCACTCGTCTTACTTTTCCCAAGTTCCTCATCTCTTCATTCAGGTTCTCGCCACGTAGGTCTTCTCTTTGGGCACTCTTCAGTGGGCGCTTGAGGAAATCGATGGCGGGAGCTTGCGAGTTCCCACGGGGTCCTTGATCCAGTAGTCAAGGTGACCTGAGGGCGTCGGCGCTGTAGCTTGGAAAAGTCTGACCCCAGCTGCGAGGCGAGAGTGAGCAGGGCTCCGAAACCTTCTAATCTTCCTCCAGCCGTGGGCATGGCAAGCGGCATTTGCCCAAAATAAAGTTGGCCGATGTAGCTGATACCCCAGAGACCTTGAAGCTAGTGGACTGGGGCAGCGAAATCAGGAAGATTTCCCAATCCACTGAGTGGGAGACAGTGTAGATTCTATCCCAGATACTAAAGATTACCGTAGGGCTTGAGGGTTACACAACGTTCCGCATTGTTTTGTTCTTTTTTTTATATTTATATTTATTTATATATACAGAACTGGGTACTGGCCAGAGGGGCAGGGGCGGTGAGAGGATTCACCAGAGAGAGTGGGGAGCAGAAT
Organism: Condylura cristata; assembly: GCF_000260355.1. Classification (NCBI taxonomy): domain Eukaryota; kingdom Metazoa; phylum Chordata; class Mammalia; order Eulipotyphla; family Talpidae; genus Condylura; species Condylura cristata. The sequence continues at coordinate 899,848 of NW_004567156.1, forward strand.
AGGCAGATAGACGAAGTACATTGATGAGGGGAGCAGTGGGCGGGTCAGGAGAGGTCTGCTGTGCCATGTGGGTCACCTCTGGGGCTGGGGATTGAACTCGCACTGAAGTGACGGAGGCTAGCTTGCAGAGCTGTGTCCTAAACCCGTTGCGCCACCAGGGAGGGCCCTGTTTGTTCTTTACCCCACCCCCAGTAGCCCTACAGTTCAGTCTGGATCTTTTTCTGATTGAAGATGTGCTAATAAAATGATACTTGTCCATTCTATAGACAAGTAAACAAATTCAGGGAAATAAAACAAAGTATCCAAAGTAAAACAGCTGGTAAAGTGATAGAGTCACTTTACAATGTAAATACCTTGTTCTCTATTGTATCCTGCCTCCCGGACAATCTAGTTAATAAGTAAGCTATGGATTACCTCCCTGGTGTAGCAGGCTTCTTTTCTGTAGCCAAGAGAAGTAAGTCATCCAAGGATGGTGTCATAGAGGCGTTTTTCCCAGCCCTAAGTATTGATTTATTCAGTATCAACTGCTTACTCCATGGTGGGATCTGAGGCAATTGCAGTGAATAGCCTTTAGCCCTCTTGTTACAGAATTTACATAATGGGGAGACAACACATAAATATATAAAAATGTCAAGTAGTGATAAGAAACATGGTGAAAAAAAAAAAAAAGCAAGGGCCAGAGTGATGTTTCTACACCCAGTTTTTCTCTACACTTGCCATCTATACTTCTCAGGTTCCCAAACAAGAAACCACGTGCTTCTCCATTTAAAGAAATAATACTGCACCATTTGCTTTTGTTTCTCCAACTAGTTCAAATGATGACCCTTTTGGGTGTTTGGGGAATACCTAACAAGGAACAAGACAGCAACTGAAAATGAGAAAAGAGGAAGCAAAAGGAGGTTGCTCAATCCACCATTTGGTTTGCCCATAATTATTTTATTGACACATCTTACTGTTACAAGGAAAAAGTAGACTGTAGAAGATGTAGAAAGGAAGTCTGTGCACACAAAGGCTACAGCCTCATTTAAATCTCAGGAAGCAGTGAGCATCTGATGGGTCTTTGGGGAAATAGGAAAAGAGGGAAACCCAGTAAAGAGACTAAGAGACACAAGAAAATGCATCATCTTCTTGGAACCATAGTACAGAGCCTAAATGAGGTCATCATTTCATCTTGTCAGGGATTATAATGTCTCTGGGGAAAAGAGAAGTGGGAAGAACCAATTTCAATACTAGGGTCACAGAATAAGAAGAAAGAGAGCCACAGACGGAAGTGAAGAAACAGCTGGGTTTAGGTTTTGACAGGCAAATGGGGAAGGTAATCACAGGATTGCACAGCTCCTACATGCCAGAAGCCATGCTAAGCTCTTTCCAGAATGACTCCTAGTCCATTGCAGCAACCTGTAAGTTAGGCACTATCATCATTATTATCATTTCATTATTATTACTGCAGCCTTGCAGAGGAGGACACTGAAGCTACAGATGACGTAGACCCAGTTATGCAGCCACCAGGTCGCAGGAGGGGGAGGAAGTCACCACCTGAAGTCAGGGTGTTTTTGATATCTCTACTTCTGCATGCTACAAATTTCACAAAGAGCGTGGGTGGGGGTAACTTGGGAGTTTACAAGATTCCAGTGAAGGTTAAAGAACAATAAATAGATTCATGTCTGAACAAGATACTTAAATTTTTCACAGAATTACTGGATCCTCCTGCCTCCTAAAATGTGTAGGGACTGGGAGGAGAGGATTATGGTAGGAAGTAACTTTGTTTTGGAGATTTCTTCGAGGGAGGAAACTGTCAGAAGTCAGGTCCTACAATGAGTTCTAGGCAGCAATCCGGTAGTTGGGGTGGACCTGGGGCCTGACATCACAGACCATGCCAAGAAGCTGGGCCAGGACGCGCTCACGGTTTCTCTGCTGGGAGCTCTGCATGCCCTGCACCTGGCGCCTTGTAGCCTGCTCCACTTCAGCTGACAGGTTCCCCTGGGAGCCCATGGCCTGGAAGTTGGGGGGAGGGGAAGAAGAGAGAAAGAAAAAAGCAGAAACAGAAAGTTACACATGGAGGGAAGGATCCAGGAGCAAGGCCAAAAAGAAAGGCCTCTCCAAAAAAAAAAAAGGCTTTTCCAAAACTACCCCCCTCCCACGTAAATGAACAGACACCAAAGAGAGCAACACAACCCCCTTCCCCCTGAGGCCAGACATGCAAAGTCACCTACCTCCCATGACCATAAAACTCTGCCTAGCCATTGTCCTCACACTCCACCTAGACTGCAGCGACTACCCTACAAGCTCTACAAATCCTTCAAAACCCCAAGCTAATACAAAGCTTGACGAGTGCCCCACCATCTACCCTTCACCATCTACCACCTTATTTTCTTGTAGAATCAGCCTGTGCCTCACCTGATACAGTGTCCAACTTGTACCCCGGGGGGTTCCATCCCAACTTCCCCACCACTCACCGCCTGCTGCTTGCTCTGGAATTCCTGCTCTCGCTCTCTGCGATATTGCTCCACTTCCATCTGTGCCTCCTCCTTTGCCTGCTTCAGGCGCCGGGCCTTCCCTGGAGGCAGAAGAAGAATGCAGTGGTGTTGGATCCCCAAAAAATGTAACAGTAGGGATCAGTCATTTCCACAATGGTATTCTGCTTCCTCTCCGCCAACCAACTGCTATATTCTAACAACTACCCATTCCTTCCTTCCTAATCCGCTACCCCAGCCCCCAGCTCTCTACCCACCCACCTTAGTAGGTTTTTCCTAAAGACTCAATGTATGCTGTCTCCCCACCTCAATTTCCTTTCCTGATTCCTAAAGGAGAGAAGAAGAGACTCACTCTTTCTAGCATCTGCCACCTTCTCAGCCGCTCTCTTCTCAGCTTGCAGGAGCTGCTGTATACCCTGGGACTGACTGGCCATTTCTGTCGTTGTTATGGCCGATGCTTGGCGATGCAACCAAGGTACCAGATGGCTCCCACCCCTACCCCCCACCGCCTACTTCTCCCCCTCCTTTTCCAGTCCGTTGCTTCGTCCTCCACAACCCCTGGGTCTTAGTGCTCCCCTTTTAGCTCAGCTCCCGCACTGGGTGTCTCCCCCAAACCGATCCTCCCATGGATGGCTGGTCCTCCTCTCCCGCTTCTCACTGTGGCCATACCCAGAAGGGCCGCATGGGGGCAGCAGAGACCAGTCAAACTGACCGCTAAGCTCTGCAGGAGCAGCTCTGAGGCAGGGCAGAGGGGAGGCTTATGGGGGAAAGAGGGAGGCCTGGCCGGGTTGAGCCTGCGCTGAGAAGCAAGGAAGTCATCATTCCTCCCCAAATACACCGGGCTACTGTGAATTCTTCCAGCTCCCCTTCTCTGTTTTCGCTCTCCCGTTTCCATTTCCTATCTCTACATCTTCCCCCAGGTCCAAATTTCTGCATCAGCCTCACTTGTCTTGTCCTGCGGTTTTTTTCCTTATGTCTCATGACTGAGTGTTCTTCTAGTTTCAGATCTGTCCCTGTTGCTGCTTCCCTGTGCTGTTGTATGTGTCTCCCATGGTCACTGATTTTTATCCGTCTTTACCTCCCCTGTTTTCACCTGCAAATGTTTCCTCAGCTTCACTAGTGCATCACTAAACCATCTCGTCTTCCCTCCCAGTTGTGGTAGGTGGGAAAAGCCTCCGGATCGCCCCCCTTAACTTCGTAGTTTCCTCCCCAGGCCTGACCCGTAGTTTCCTCCCCAGGCCCCTCCGGCCGCGGGAAAAGCACAGGCACGCGCCCGCGAGCGCGCGCCCCGCCCCCGGGGAAGAGCAACTTCCGGGGACGCGCCGCCGGTGCATTTCCGCCCTTCCCCTGCGTCTCCGCTTGCGCCATTTCCGCCAGCCTAGAGTGTCTCCGCCCTTCCCGCCTCCCTTCCTCTGAGCGTCCTAAACACAGGCCTCGGGCCTACAGCTTAGGGGGTACTTAGGGGGGCGGGGGGCTGGTCTGATGAGTAACCCCTCCCCCCAGGTCCCAGAGGGAGAAGCCTCTACATCTGTCTGCCGGGTACATTATATTCCATTTCTAGTTCATTTTTTGAAATTATCTGTGACTTTTTAAAATTCAAAATTTCTGCTGATAAACATTCCCCCCATCAGTCTCTATGGGTCTTTTCCAAAGTCCTTTAGTAAAAATTAAAAATGTACCTGGGCTAAGGAGCCTCAAAGCGATTATTGATCATTTTAGCAAATTTTACATTCAAAAATTAAATCAGTGACTCCAGCCCCTCTAGTCCCCCCCAATTTTTTTTTTTTTCTTCCAACTTATCATCTTGTAAGGGAGGAGGGCTAGGACAGGCCTCTGTGCTGAAGAAGTAAGAAGAAATGTGGGAGCTGGAGGAAGGCCCGAGAGGGGCTGTCAGAGGAGGGGTGAGGGTCCGGCCGCGGCGGGGTCCTGACTGCTGCCTTTTTTTTCCTTCCTCAGCCCAAGAGTTCCATGGCCTCTGCTTCCCGCCGACAACGCCGAGAGCGTCGCTTCCGTCGTTACCTGTCTGCAGGACGGCTGGTCCGAGCCCAGGCCCTCCTTCAGCGACACCCAGGCCTTGACGTAGATGCCGGGCAGCCCCCACCGCTGCACCGGGCCTGCGCCCGCCATGACGCCCCTGCCCTGTGCCTGCTGCTTCGGCTGGGGGCTGACCCTGCCCACCAGGACCGCCATGGGGACACTGCGCTGCATGCTGCTGCCCGCCAGGGCCCTGATGGTGAGTCTACCCGGTGGGGAACAAAGCCTTGAGCAGCTGGTCTGAGGTGAGGCCTCAAAACCTACAAAAGTAGCTAGTATTTGGGGATAGGATCTATGGAGGTAGTGGACCACGTGGGCACGTGGCTGCGGTTTATGGCATTACACTGCTGAACTCTCATGGTCTGAAGAGCCTAAAACTCCCAAGAAAAATGGTCTTCAAGTTCCACATCTTTGTAGATTGCTACTTTGTCTCTTTGCTTGTGGTTTGTCATTAACACAGTCTGCTAGAGAGCAATGGACTCATCAGAAGTTCATTTGCCCTGGGTTCAGATCCCAACTTCACCCTTAATGATAGTGGTATATTCTTGGGCAAGTTACTCAACTTCCCTGAGGCTCAGTTTTCGTATTTGCAAAATTAAGTAACAACCTTTGCTGTGTGCCAGGTACTCCTCACAAAATAACTCATTTAATCCTCCCAACAACCCCGGGAAATTCAGAGTACTATTATTAGCCCCCATTTCCCAGATGCAAATACAGTACAAGAAGTAATTACCAGACACAGGGAGAATAGCCTCAGCCCTAGCCAGGGGCGGCTATGCTCTTTAACAACAGCGTTGTCCTGTGTGATGTTACAAAGTTCCACAATAGAGCCTGGGTTCAGAGCACCCATGCTGAGACATGTTTTGAGAATCAACTGTCAAGAGAGCATGTAATTAGAGCCCCTGGCACACGATAAATACCAGCCACCGTTGCTCCTTTGCTATCAACAAACCCTGACTCCCCTACCCCTAATTCTGAAGCTCAAAAACACTAAAAACTAAAATTTTTCTCATCAGTCTGCCACCATGCTCACTTACTGACAAAACCTAGCCTGAGCTGAGTAAGGCTTTGAAGTATGGATTAAAAAAAATTTTTTTTTTAAAGATTTATTTATTTATGCATACAGAACTGGGTTCAGGCCAGAGGTGCAGGGGCGGTCAGAGGATTCACCAGAGACAGAGTGGGGAGCAGAACAGGCAGATGGGCGAAGTACATTGCTGAGGGGAGCAGCGGGTGGGTCAGGAGACGTCTGCCATGCCATGCGGTCACCTCCAGGGCAGGCGGGAATCGAACTCATGCGGAAGTGGCTTTAGCTTCTCAGTGCTGTGCTTTAACCCGCTGCGCCACCAGGGAGGGCCCTGGATAAAAATTTTTTAGCCTACTGCTGTCCATATTCACTGTGCCTCAGAAAATTTCACATGTTGGTGCCTGGGGTCCCTAGTCCTGGGTACATAAAATCCAGCATACATGCTTTCAGATCAGGTCTAGCAAATGCCCAAAATATCTGAGCTCTGAAAAACCATGGCTGCTGAGGGCTTCAGATGGGGACCTGTTGGTCCCGTGGCAGCAGTGGAGGCCACTCCGCAGAGGTGTGGCTCTCCTCAGTCAACAAAAAGTGAGTGAGGTCATTATCAGAAAGCCTCTAGTTTTAGAATGAACCAAAATGAAGTCAATTTGATGGCTGTCATCATCCCTCCAACTCCCCAAGTATTTGAGGAACCATCTCTCACTCCAAAACTTCCTCATATGGTCAAAATTTTCCTTTTTTTTTCGGTTCCCCTTAACATCATGAAATAAGCTGGCATATTTGGGGTGTTTTTTTTTTTAACTTAGAAACAAAGAAAAGAGGTTTCCAGAATGTAGGCATCTCACCGAACAGCTGATGGAGCACCAGAGCATAGTACCCTGAAGTGACCTCGCACCTCATCCATGGCGCCATGTGACAGGGAGCTTGATTTGCCTCTAAAATGGAAGTTGTGAGTCTAGACCAGGAAAGAGCTGGGGCAGTTGGAACACTCAACAGATGCTAACTATTGTTATTCTGACTCGTGTTTTATTCAGTTAAGACTTTTTGCTTTCTTTTGGCTTTTGTTTTCCCATAGTTAGAGGTTTTTTGGGGTTTTTGTTTGTTTGTTTTTAAAGATTTATTTATTTGTGCATACAGAACTGGGGTACAGGCCAGAGGCTCAGGGGCGGTGAGAGGCTTCACCAGAGATAGAGTGGGAAGCAGAACAGACAGATCCACGAAGTACTCTGCTGAGGGGAGCAGCGGGCGGGCCAGGAGAGGTCTGCCTCACCATGTGGTCACCTCCGGGGCAGGCGGGATTCGAACTCATGTGGAAGTGGCTTTAGCGTCTCAGTGCAGTGCTTTAACCCGCTGTGCCACCAGGGAGGGCCTGTTTGTTTTTTTTAAAAAACAAAAAGCCTCTCAGTATGTTAGGAGACTTTCTCCATTGTGTTGAATTCTACGAAGCTTGTGAAGTTGATTTATACTGTTTCCAGACCTGGAAAACAGGGCCCAAGAGGTTCCAAGGAGGGGGTCCTGCCTCAGGTTACTCCCAAGCCTTGTGTCCTCCCAGCCCTTACCTTCCTCCTTGCACCCCCACCCCCACCCCACCCCAACACTGCCACCAGGGGGCCTTCTATTTCTTTGCTAAAAAGATCCCATCTCCTTCAGCTTGAAACTGCTTTAAAAATCACTATGCCTTAAAATGCAAATGTATTTGAACACATGAAATGAACCAGAATCTTCCAATGACTTCCTCTTTGCCTCCAATATTAGGTCTGAAGGATGAGCCAGTTTGTACTGGATTGGCTGGATGCCTGTGATGGCCCCTACCTATGTGGCTTTCGGTAAAATCCTTTGGGGGACTCATCACCTAGAGAGATAGTCTTACCTCTCAGAGACCCCTGCATAAACACACTTTAAGTCATACAGCAAGAATTTATAAATGTTGAGAAATAGGTCACTTTTTTCATCCTTTGCAAAAAGAATAACATCCAAAGCAGCCTGCTGTTTTTTGTTGTTGTTTTTAACATCACATTCTCTGCATTTCTGCTCTGTGCCAGCACCCGACATTTTCCGTCCATTACCCGCTTTGATCTGCAAGGCAGAAGTAGGCCAGGGCCCTGTTTTACAAATGGCTGAACCATCCGGTGTATGTTCCATTTGCCTTTCCAGCCTGGCCTCCCACGGCACACCCACAAAAGCCGCAGCTCCAGCTACGTAGTTCTCCAGTGACCCCACACATGTTTTTCACCAACCTGTCTTATGCCTGTTGCCTTCCTACTCGCTGGATTTCCACTTTGCTAAGTTAGCGTCTGTCCCACCCCAACATAAGCCCTGTCTCCTCCTTGAAGCCCTCACCAACCTCCCCACCCATTGTTACACTTCTTGCCTCAGTCAGTTGTTACTGAGTCTGATATTTTTTCTAATGCATTTCCTGGTTAAATATGAACATTCAGCTGTTTGGGTAGAAATTGCCTCATTTTGAGAAGGGAAGTACATGCTTCTATCACTACAGCAAGGTTTTGTTACTACACAAAACTTTTTTTCATATTTATCTTTCCCAATGTGAAAGTAAAATGTGTTCATGAGAGAACACTGGGAAAGTTGATCTGTCCTGTCAAGTGGGTGATAAAATTGCCATTACAGATCACTGTCTGGGGTGTGAACTGTTTAATAAACGATTAATGAACTTTGGGTCATCTGTTGAAAAATAGAGCCCTGACTCAAAAGTAAATTGTAGCTGATTAAACACTTAAAAATGACAGAAAACTCACTCACTAAAGTCAAGGGTTTTCCCTTGGGGGCATGGCAGTGTCAAAGGTTACCTTTATGGATGATGGGTTTATTCCTTTAAAATAATTTGCAAAAAATGACCATTAATCAGTATTTCCTGTTGAATTTTTTTATTTCTATCAAGAAAAATCTAGTAGCAAAAGAACACAGAATGTTTTTATAATCTTGATTAGGAGAAAACTTTCTAAGAACAAAATTAAGGCAAAAGCTATAAAAGAAAATATCAAATTAGATTTAACTACATAAAATAGTTAAAAGACTGGTGAAAGACAATATGTACTATAACATGTAACAGACACTAAGAGTTGAGATTTAAACTATATAAAGTGCTCTCTTATCTACACGTGTAACTTCCAAGTGGGAAGCAGACAAAAAACAAGCCATTCATTCACAAAAGAGCCAAAAAGCATATGGAAAAAAAAATCAGTAAAGTTTTTTCATCTGTCAGATCGCTAAGTTAAAAGGGCTAGTGAATAAAAAGGGGTTGGATACTCGTTTTTGTTTTTTTTTTAAGATTTATTTATTTATGCATACAGAACAGGTGCAGGCCAGAGGTGCAGGAGCCATGAGAAGATTCACCAGAGACAGAGTGGGGAGCAGAACAGTCAGAGCTACTGAAACACACTGCTGAGGGGAGCAGCGGGCGGCTCAGGAGAGGTCTGCCAGGCCTTGTGGGTCAGCTTCCTGTCCAGGTATAGAATTCCAGCTGGGGATAGAATTCCCACTGAAGCACTGTGGTGAGCTTCTTGGTGCTGTGATTTAAACCGATGCACCACCAGAGAGAGCCAGGATATTCAGTTTTGTTCAAGGACAACACAAGTTCTCATTTTCTTATTGGGAAACACGCTGGAACAAACTCTTTCAGAGCGGCTGGCAAAATCTCACACGTTCTTTGACTCAGAAATTCCACCTCTGAGACTGCACCCCACAGAAATGTCTTGGAGTGAGTCCACAAAGACGTATGTGTGAAGCCGATCATTTTTAGAAACAGTTTGTTGGGGAGATTTGTCTGTTTCATACACCCAGTGGAACACCACACTTTAAAAAAGTGAGGTAGACTTCATGCCTCCATGGAAAGACACAGATGACGTTGAGATATTAAGTGAAAAATAAGTTGCCAACGCAACTATGTAGTATAGTCATATAGTATATAGCCTTGTAATCTGAAAAAATGCATGAAACTTAAACATTTATGTACAGTAGGCCACAGTGTGGAAAAGGCCACAGCTAATTTTTTTGTGTTTCACATTAAAGTGTCAACTAAATAAGACTGAAAGAAGCTACAGTCTTTCCACCCAGAGACTAGAATTTTCACATATTTCCTCCCAGTCTTTTGTTCAGCCATCAGATTTGACCTCTCTTTTCTTTGAATATTTTCAAGTCCAGTTTTTTCCACATACAGGCATATCGTTTTTTAGCCACTGTTTAATATTCTGTATTGTGTTTTACTTACTGTGTTTTATAATTTGAAGCCTTCTTTCTCAAAGCCCCCAACAAGTTTACGCGCCACCTGCTGTGAAGCTGGTGGGGAATAAGCAGTTGAAAGAGAAGACCAGGTACTTGCTGTTGTGGGGCCAGTTGGGAGGGCTGTGATGCGTCCTGTCTGCTAAGGAGAAGTGCCTCCTTCCTTTCTTCATGTGGTTTCTGTTGGGGGCACTCAAGTGTACCAGGAGATGGGGGGAGGTTTGGAGAGGGGACAGGGGTGTTAACCAGCTGAGGCTAGACACATCCTGTCTCCCTGTTTTCCCATCAATGACAGGACAATCCCCTATTCCATTCTTTTGCCAGGTAGCCAGTACTTTCTGACAGTACAGGATAAAGTTGTTTTTTTTTTTAAAGATTTATTTATTTATGCATACAGAAGTGGGGTACAGGCCAGAGGTGCAGGGGCGGTGAGAGGCTTCACCAGAGACAGAGTGGGAGCAGAGCAGGCCGATTGAGGAAGTCTGCTGCTGAGGGGAGCAGCGGGCGGGCGGGTCAGGAGAGGTCTGCCACGCCATGTGGTCACCTCCTGGGGTGGGGATTGAACTCATGCTTAAGTGGCTTTGGCTTCATAGTGCTGTGCTTTAACCCGCTGTGCCACCAGGGAGGGCCTAAAGATTTTTTTTTAAAGATTGATTTATATATGCATATAACACCAAGAGGTGTGGAGGGGTCAGAGGATTCACCAGAGACAGAGCAGGGGGCAGGCCAGGTGGATCTGCTGAAATACACTGCTGAGGGGAGCAGCGGGTAAGACAGGAAAGGTCTGCTGGGCCATGTGGGTCAGCTCCCTGGCTGGGGATTTAACTCAGGCTTCGTAGTGGTAGTGCTAAGACTTAACCCCTAGGCCACCAGGAATGCCTGGAAGATTAAAATTTAAAGATTGCCAGCACATAGCCTCCTGCCCCAGAGTGTAGGGGTGGGGGGCTAAGAGTAGGTACATTGGAAGGGAGGGTGCCTCACTTCTCCTGCCCCGGGAGTGAAAAGGGACTTAATGGCCATGGCAGGTGACTGGCCAGGTACTGGGGTGGCACTGATGTAAGCAACATAGCAATCAGCTGGCACTGGAGTGGATGTCGTGGGGTCAGGGAAGAGGGGAGCTCAGGATTGTCAGTCCCTGTCCTGTTTTCACCCAGCTTCCTATCAACCAGCCCCTCACCCCTTTACCCCCATCCTAGATTATCAATCACTTTGGAAAGAGCAGCACTTTGCTGCTCTGATGCTGAGAACATTTCTGTGGCTCAAACTCGTTGCTGGGCCCTCTACTTCCCACCCCACCCCCTTCCCAGCATCTCCTGCATAAGGCTGGCTAAGAGACATTGCTGTGAAAATACTTATTTTACTCAGATTATTAAAAAGTAATGCAAAAAGATAAGTATTCTACATTTGTGTATCTGTAACGGTACAAAATAGAGCGTGCAGGTATTTTACCAGTCTGCAGTATAGTTGTGGGTGTGAAAGCTGTGGGTGAGAAGCACAGTCGAAGGTGTAAAGTGACAGTGTTTTCAGGTCAGAAATGACCGTTGACAGGAGGCAGACCAGAATCTGCCTTTTGATGTCGGAGGACTCCCAGGACACTAAATGAGCCTGTCCGGTACAGGTCAGAATACTGGCAGCCGCTGTGCTCACGCACGCGGCAAACTGTCCTTTGAGTCCTGCCAGTGACAGTGGCTTCCTGATACCCAGGAGGCAGTGCTTTCATTGCTCCCAGACCAGGGAGTGAGGGAGCGCGGGCTTCCAGAGGGCAGCTCTGCCAAGACTCGGGCATCCCAACCGATGACTGCTCTGTGTCCTCCCTCCAACAGCTTACACAGATTTCTTCCTGCCACTGCTGAGTCGCTGTCCCTCCGCCATGGGAATAAAGAATAAGGATGGGGAGACCCCTGGGCAGATTCTGGGCTGGGGGCCCCCCTGGGATTCTGCTGAAGAGGAGGACGAAGATGAGAGCTCCAAAGAACAGAAATGGAGGCAGAAGCTACAGGGAGAGCTGGAAGATGAGTGGCAGGAAGTCCTTGGGAGGTTCGAAGGTGAGGGGCCCATTTCCGTCCACTGTCTTTTTTCCTAAACCCACCACTTGAGTGCTCCTTCTGTGCTCCCTTGCTCTGTTCTGGCCTGTCGCCTTCTCATAGACTCTCCCATCCCTCTTCCACCCTCCCAAACAGATGATACTTCCCGTGAGACCCAGGAACCCGAGTCCTTCTCAGCATGGTCAGATCGCATGGCCCGGGAGCATGCTCAGAAGCGCCAGCAGCAGCAGCGAGAGGCAGAGGAAGCCTGCCGCCCACCTCGGGCAGAGGGGTCTGGCCACAGCTGGCGGCAGCAGGAGGAGGAGCAGCGACTCTTCCGAGAAAGAGCCCGAGCCAAGGAAGAAGAACTGCGTGAGAGCCGAGCCAGAAGAGCACAGGAGGCTCGTGGGGACCGAGGGCCAGAGCCAACCAGGGCTGGGCCCAGGGCAGAGCAACCCAGAGTTGCAGGGAGGGGCAGCCTCTGGCGCTTTGGCGATGTACCCTGGCCCTGCCCGGGGGGAGGGGACCCAGAGGCTATGGCTGCAGCCCTGGTGGCCAGGGGGCCCCCCTTGGAGGAGCAGGGGGCTCTGAGGAGGTACTTGAGGGTCCAGCAGGTCCGCTGGCATCCTGACCGCTTCCTGCAGCGATTCCGAAGCCAGATTGAGACGTGGGAGCTGGGCCGCGTGATGGGAGCTGTGACAGCTCTTTCTCAGGCCCTGAATCGCCATGCAGAGGCCCTCAAGTGATCCCCAAGAAAGAGCAAGAAACTGCAGGGGACACAGCCGTAGGGGCAGGGCCATAGGTGGATGAAGTCAGGGAAGGAGATGGCGAGATAGAGGCTGATGCTGAGGGACAGGGTAGGGGTGGGGAAAGAACTTGTAAGAGCAGGGAGGGGATAGGAGCACTCCCCTGCTCCTCAGCGCTGCCACTTCCTAATAAGACCTGGTTCCACATCTCACTCCCGGTGTCTCCTCTGCCTTTTTCCATTGCTGTGGTTTTCATCACCCATGACACCTCCTTTCCCGCTCCGCCTGCCGAATGCCACAGCTCCTGTACACCTGTGACACGCACGCACGCACACACACAGTAGTGCGTGCCCTCAGCTGGAAACAAGAAGCCTCTGCTTGCCCACCCATAAGGTTGGCCCTCAAACTGCTGCGCCCTCCAGTCCCACCCCATTCTATGCTGGGCCCCTGTCCACTCTGCCATCATCAGCTGGAGAAAGAGATGTGAACAGGGGCAAAAAGGGAACAAGCCAGTTTCCCTCCCCATGTCAGCCAGAACCACATCCTCCTCCCTACTTAGCACTCCCTTTCCCCCCACACAGGGCTTTCCCTTTGCTGAGTCATTGAAAGCTGAGTGGGGGGCACCTGGAACTGGGGGACCGAGAGGAGGTTGTGGAAGAGCAAGAGATAGAAAGAATGGACGGAGGAAGAGCCCTGTGGGGGAGTGGAATTTCAGTTGCTAAAATTAGGAGCAGAGGAGGGAGGTGGAAAGAGCAAAATTATGTAACCTGGGTTGTCTGTTCTTGGGCAACCAAGGATCCACACCCGAAGAGTCTCAGTGTCTCCCTCTCTCTCTCTCCCTCCCTCCCTTGTCTCATTACACACACACACACACACACACATCAGTCCTATGGAGGTCCCAGTCTCCCTTTCCCCTTATCCAGTGTCTACCCCCATCCCACACCTGGCCTTTATCTCTGGATACCCTAGGGCTAACTTTCCAGGTAAACATCTTTATTTTCTGAGGTTGACAAAAAATGTCTTAGGGGGTAGCAGGAGAGGGTCCCACAAAGGAGGAAGAGCGACCTCCCACTGTTCATACTCAGCTCCCCCTTCAGTTCCCTGGAATTGCATGGAAAGCTGTAACTGTTGCCAAGCCTCACCCTCATGCCTAGTGCATAGCAGGGCCCTTGGTGACAAGAAAAGGCGGGACTGATAGAACTCAGGCCTGTCCTGGTGTGTGCCCACCTGGCACATGTCTACACCAGAGAATCTCATGAACCAGGAACTTACTTCTCAGGTTTAGAGCCCTGGTTTACCTAGGAGATTCCCATGGCAGAGTGGAAGGTTACAGATAGGATAGTAAGCTTCTGAAAGCATGGGGGCAATGACACCCTCAGAGGAGCTTGAGACCTAAGAGGCCCAAGGCCTCTGAGGGCCCTGCAGATGTTGAGGGCAGGAGCAGAAGAGCTGGTGAGAAAGATCCTGTGAGAGGAAGCTGCTGTGATTCAGAAAAGCGCTATGAGCAACCCAGGCGTCCGGTTCCTCTCTCAGGCTAGAGGTTTCGGAAGTGGCATGCAAAAAGCCCTGGTTAGGTGTTGGGGGGAATTGGGGGTCTCTAAATTGGGGTTGAGTTAAGCAGCAGAAAATGTGTTCATTTGCTTTTTCACCCAAGAGATTTTCTCTGGTTTCAGAGCACATGATTTCCCCACTGCAAGGGTTACATAAAACCAAAGCAGAATAAGTCCTGATACCTGGCCCCCAGACCTCCCCCTCTTCAACACCTTTCCCTGCTCTCTGGCCCCCATCCCTGTTGGGGGGTTCCCCTGAGATGAAGGATGTTCACTTTCTCTGACCACACAGTTTCCGCTCTGTGTCTCTTATTTCCTAGGCTGATAAAAATAATGAGCCCTAGAGGCCCTGGCTTCCTCTGACCCCTTGATGCCAGGCAACAGGCATCCTGTCCACCAAGGTAGGGGCAGGGAAAGGGGCCAGGGATCCCCAAGGGGTGACTCAGTGCCTACTGTGGAACACCAGGGAGGTGCAAGTGAGCACGTGTGTGCTGTCAAGCTAGAGGAAGGCATCGGTTCTCAGTTGGGGATCTGCTGGGGTCCACTAGAGATACAAGACTGGGAAAGAAATGAGTGAGATGGGAGAGTCACTTGGGGGACTAGGGCTGGGAGTGTTTAAGTCAGGAAAGGCCTGGGAGAGACTCCAGTGCCGGTCAGCTGAGCCCAAGGATAAGCTCAAACTCTGCTTTGAGTTTATGGTCTGATGGGAGGGAGGCAGGCTCCTATCGAATTGTGATTCAGGACCTGCGGAGTAAATGTTGGAGTGAGGCACAGTAGATACAGATACGGGCAAGTGAAATCCAGTGGACACTTGAGCTGACACTGATGAATGGGAGGACAGATAAATGAACTGTCAGGAGCAGAGGGCAGTTGAAAAATATGAGTATTGAGTGATTCATGGACCACGAAGCACAGGTAGGAATGAGTGTGTGTTTGAAGAAAATACCGTGTTCAAGAATGCCACGGTAAGGGATCCAGACTTTATCCTGTGGCCAGTGGCACCAGTGACAGTTGTGGAGGAGACGTTGATCAGGAGAATTCTGTAGGGGTGTACAAAAGGAGTAAAGAAAGCGTTCCATGTTTTCTGAACACCTACAATGTGTTAATGGTATCAAGCCCTTTTCCTAACATCTGCCAACAGCTTTCCATTGGGGGGGGGGGTGTTCATGTCCATCATCAGATGAAGTAACGGAGGCTCATGAACATATTGTAACTTGCCAAAGGCCCAACGCTAAAAAGCAGTGGAATTAGCATTAAACTCATCTTGCTTCAAAACTCGTGTACTTTCTACTCAGGTCCCAATAACTCCAAATGGCATTGCAGAGAGGAACAAGATATTTTTTGAAGATTTTATTTGTGTATACAGAACTGGGGCATGGGCCAGAGGTGCAGGGGCGGTGAGAGGATTCACCAGAGACAGAGTGGGGAGTAGAACAGGCAGATCGACGAAGTACACTGCTGAGGGGAGCAGCTGGAGGGTCAGGAGAGGTCTGCCACGCCATGTGGGTCCAGGATGGGGGATCAAGCTTGCACTTTTGAAGCAACTGTGGCTGGCTAGCTTTCAGTGCTGCACTTTAACCTGCTGTGCCACCAGGGAGGGTCAGGAACAAGATTTTATAAATCATTAGTAGAGGATAAATCATTAGGATAACCCAACTACTGGGATAGTGGGAGTGGGAGAAGAGAAGACTTAGATGACTCCAAGTTTTGAGCCTAAGGGATTGGAAAGATGATGTCCCCAAGTCAAGGAGGTGCATGGCTGAAGGGGGAAAAAAGGGTACAATTTCAGGCCTCCAGTCATTTTTTCAGCATCCAGCAGACACGCTGCTAGACAGTGGGTATAAATGAAATAAAGTAACTTCCCTAATCATGCAGTCTAGTGAAACCAACTGTGTCAGTGAAACCCACGACATAGTAGTGGGGGTGCGCTGGCACAGAGTTATAAGGTGCCCCCAGAGGCTGGCTCCATACTCAGGTGGAGGTTTCCAGCAATCATGTCAAGCTCCACAGAGAAGTTTGGACTGGAGAGATGGCTTTGGATATCATTCCCTCCCGGTGGCAGCTGAGCCTTTCAGTGAACATGAAACCCAAGCGAGAGTGACCAGAAGAATCCTGAGGTTAACCAAAGACAGGAGTGATGGACAGGCATTTAATATTTATTAAATATGGGAAAGGCTGAATCGGGTGACACAAGATAACTCTCAACTTTAGGTTTATGGCTCAAATTGGACTTACATTGACATTAGGTTCAATTGTCGTGAATATAAGAGAGACGGGGGCAGCAATCAGAAGCAGGGCAAAGGAGAGGTGTGCCACGTGGAGGCTGGGCAGCCATGTCTGATACTTCAAAGAGATCTAGTAGGTGAGAGTTGAAAGGATCCTATGGGTTCTGGAACGAGACGATTACAGATTTTGAGAAATCAGTTTCCACTTACGGGAAGGCAGAAAGTACATAAGTTGAGGAATGAGTAGGAGGTGAGGAGAGGGAGGAGGTGGGTACAAGCCCATAGAATGGAGAATATGGAAGATAACTAAGAATCATCTCTATCTAGTTCTACCCACTAATCTTATAGATGAGGAAAATGTTACCAGTTCACAAAAAGGTAGTTAGTCTCAAGAGATTACACATAAAGAGAAGGTAAGTGATAAATCGGACACATTTGAGGGAGAAAGTGCCCAGGGAAGAATTTTTTTTTTTAATTAATGTAATAGTTTGTTTTTACATCATTTTGTGCCTTTTTCCATCTCAGTTTTAATCCCTGTGGGCTTCCCATCACCAAATCACTCATGTGCCATCACAGGGAAGAATTTTTAACATATTCAAAAAAATAGAACTGAATATGTGTGTAAAGTGAGGGGAAGGCACATGATGAAACTACTAAAAGCATAAGAGGAATCGGGTCCTCCCTGGTGGCATATGAGTTAAGTCTCAGTGCTATCACTGCTATCACCTCTGTGGCCAGAGTTCGATCCCCGGCCAGGGAGCTGACCCACATGGCCAACAGACCTCTCCTGACCCGCCTCCCCTCAGCATTGTGTTTCAGTTGATCTGCCTGTTCTGCTCCCCACTCTGCCTCTGGTGAAGCCTCTGCACTTGTGGCCTGTACCCCAGTGCTAAAAAGCGAGCTCCACAACGATGGGTTGAGGAACACCAAAGGCTCTCTGAGGCTAGACGGCCAGGGTTGGTAGCAGGCCTCTTCCATGCATGGCTCTCCTGCAGTGCTGGCCGCTACAAGCCCGGGAAATGAGGCCTTTGCACTTCCCCAAATCAAGCTTTTCCAGGTCTTCTATCACATAGGTGAGTGATTCTCAAGTGCTAATGAAAATAGTTGGCGTGTTTTACCACATAACCCACGTTAAATCAAAGAGACATTGAAAGACATGGTGAGGATAAAGAACGGATGAGATGGGAAGCCGAGAGTGAGACAAGTGAAAACAGGAGGCTGCGATGAGAGAAAATTCCAAGTTCAAGAATGCAAGATGTAGCTCTTCCAAGTGATGCCAAGGCAGGAGCCACACCTTGCTCCTGGCAGTTAATGTGGCAGGGAGCGAGGCCGTAATGCTACTGACCTTGAGAAAGTGAGGCCATAGTATAAGATCTATGTGGTTTGGAAATCACCAAAGATCACATCTGGAATGAGATTCAGAAAAAAACTGAGCTCTATCTACATGGCAGAGATGGCGGAGGCTGCTGTGAATACAGGAGGAGCGTGGCGATTGCAAAAGGCACGGACTTCAGGGAAGGAGCAGGAGGTTTCGGGCCCTCCCGGATGGAGAGGGGAGGGCAGTTGTTGGAGACCAGTTCCAACTATTGAGGTGTCTGGAGGCAAGACAGGCAGGACCCTAAGGTGGGAAGGCGTCAGCGAGTGGAGATTCCTAAAAAAGGGGGAAAGGGAGGAAAAAGGGGAAAGGGGAGTGAGGAAGACACGGGAGTCAGAGTTGGGTGCAAGTCTTCCTGCTCTGCCTTCAGCAGAGGTTTATTTTTATACATTAGGAGTAAGTAGTGGGATGATATCAGCACAGGAACTGGGCTGAGAGATTACAATCATCTTTGTTTTTCCTAAGAACAGTTTAGGGTCGTATTGCCCTTTAGCTGAGATATAACATTCCAAAATCAATCAAGGTTAAAAACAGGTACATAGGTGCACAAAGTTTATGACTAATATTACTATAGTGGAGATCAACTAAGATAGAAGTCCCTTAAACCTTATCTACTACTTAATGGGTTTTTGTTTTTCTGCCTGAATCATCCTGGGAGATAGAAGAGGAAATTCCTTGCTAATCAAATCTCTGAATAGGAGACATAAGTGAATTTTCTTTATCTAAAGACTACATAGTAGAATCCTGAAAAACTAGCCAGAAGACTTTTGTGTATTCCTTTAAGGTGTATCAGGTGGAAAACTTGACTAGTTTAAAAAACAGGCAACCTGGATCAATTTCCACATCTAAAGGCCAAACAATAGGAAGTTTGAGTAATTCTTTAAAAAGCTGAATAGAAGGCTAGGTGAGATAATAGAATGATAAGATTTGGGTTATCCTCCATCCGGCAGTGAGAGAGACTTTGCAAAAACAGCCCTTTTAATTTTATCAGTCAGTAGTCAAGTCACTTGACTTCAGGGGAATTTTTTCACCCTGGTGCAGTACTTGCTTGTCAGGGCAGGCAGGCCTTGTGCGGCTGAGGCAGTCCAATTGTAAGCTGAAAGTTGCTCAGAATATTTTGATATTACGGTTTTACAAAAAAGGGGGAGGTCATAACATAAGTTAGCGTGGAAAGTCTGATTTTTCAGAGCAATTCCCCTCCATCCGGACCGTGTCTGACGACAGAGGTTGCATAGCTCGTGTCAGGCAGTGGCCTGTCCTCTGTCCTCTGCCCCTCGTGATGGGGCTGAAAGAAAGGGCAGACTTCGCCAAAGAGGAGGAGCATCATTATAGGAAAGCCAAGTTTCAGAGTGCCAGAGAAAGGTGCTTTCAAATGTAAATTGGAGGATTTGAGTGGATGAAGAGTCCTTTAGGATACTGTGGAGTGGATGGGTGGGAGCGTCCCTGGAGGGAGGATATGGCATCCAGGCAGGTTGAACCCCAGTGAAAGTTGAGAAGATGACAGTCTGAGAGGTTTTGCTTTTGGAAGCAGAAGTTGCAGCTTCTGGAATTTACAATGAAAGATACACAGCACTTTTTCCGAGGGGAAACAAATACAAGGGTTCTTCGTGGCATGCGCAAGGTAAGGTATCTCTTCCAGTTCCATGCCTTAAACACCACCTTCATGCTGATAACTTCATGTTGTCTCTCAAGTTCTAAGCTCACTTCTAAAACTCAGACTCACATATCCAACCACCAAGGGACATCTTCACTTGAATATACATCTAATAGATTTAGACCAACATCCAAAATTGAACATTAGCTTGTCCCACTCCATCAGAATCCTGCTTTTCTCCCAGTGTCCCATCTTCCATCACCCCCATCCATTCAACCCATCACCTAGTCCTGGCCGTCCCACCCCTGAAATATGTCTGCTGCTCCCCATCCCCACGGTTGCCACCATCTTACCTGCAGGATGACCGCAGTTGCCTCCTACAGGTTCCCCCACTCTAGTCTTGCCCTTGTGTCCCAGGAGCCATGGAAATGCAGGAGCACGTGATCTCTGCCTCACCCCTCTACCCACCCCCACCTCCACACACTAACACACGACCCCTCCAAGATGCCCCATGTTTAAATAAATCCAGGTGCCTTACCCCTGCTGTGGGGCACTTGTGATCTGGCCACTGCCCTCCTGGCCACCTCTGTCCCATTCCTCTTCTCCAACCACACTGACCTCCTTTCTGTTCACACCACCCCAGCTCATTGGCACCCCTGGTCTTTGCAGTCATTATTCCCTTTGCCTGGATTGCTTCTCTGTCAAAGCTTCATCTTCTCACTCTTATTTGTCCTGGAACCTCAGCTTAAATGCCACTGTCTTAGACCATTCCTGGCCACTGAGGCTGTTTCTGACCACATGATGCCCTCTTATCTCCTCATAGCCCTGCAATAGGCCTTCTTCAGTGTACTTCTTTTCTGCCCTGACTCATTAGAATGCAAGGTCCTTGAATGCCCGTACTTTGTCTGAGTTGTTTGCCACTGTATCTCTTCCACCTAGAATAGTGCCTAGCACCTGACAGGCACTCAGTAAATACTTATTAAATATAAGGAAGGCTGATTTAGAGGTAACACAACATAAATCTCAGGTTTAGGTTTATGGCTCAAATTGGACTTATATTGATGTGAAGTTCAACTATACTGAATATTAGGTTAGAATAGGGATGAGTTGATGTCAAGATAAGATCTAGAAACAGATTTGGGTTAGTCTAGGGGATAAGCCTTGGGGGGTGGGGGGTTACATATATTAGAATGTGTTGAGATTTGAGGTTGGGTTGAGTTTAAGTTGTGTGATTTTGGGTTGAGGTTAAATTTGGGTTAGGGTCAAAACTGACTTTGAGCCTCAAGTTCGGTTTTGAGGTTGCGTTCAGGTTAAGTTTAATCTCATTTCAGCCTCATTTGAAGGTGTCAGAGATTTCACTGTTTTCTCCACAAAGACCACTATAGAGACTATGTTTCCCTGTGTTTAGGGCACAAAACTCCAGTCATCACTTCTCCCACCCAGGGAAAGCCCCAAACCAACTGCTCACCTCCCCAAGAAAGAAACCAAATTTCACAAAACCTCTGAAAGTGAGATTGAAACCACAACTGGCTCATTTCATGGAGTCCTTCAATGTGCTGTAAGGCTCATGACAGCAAGCCTTCCTTCCTCGGTCTCTCCTGCCTTTCTTTTTCATCCTCCTCTTCTTGCACCTCAATGCCCCAGTCTTCCTCTCTGATCTAAGCTGCTACCTTTCTCACTGTCACCATTAATTGCAAAATCACTTTATATTTTGATATAGCTGAGTTTCCCCAGCTCCAAACCTGAGAGAAACCAAAAAAGACAA
>NW_004567156.1:921130-950879 GCF_000260355.1 Condylura cristata
CCGCAGCCACTTCAGCATAAGTTCGATCCCCGGCCAGGGAGCTGACCCACATGGCACAGCAGACCTCTCCTGTCTCACCCACCGCTCCCCTCAGCAGTGAACTTTGTCAGTCTGCCTGTCCTCCTCCCCACTCTGTCTCTGGAGAATCCTCTCACCGCCCCTGCACCTCTGGCCTGTACCCCAGTTCTGAATGAATAAATAAATAAATCTTAAAAAAAAAAATGACTACTCTTCTTCCTGACCTCTGGTCAGTCACCAAGACATATTGATACTGCCTAGAAACTCCTCCTTCCATTCTGCTGTTCCTGCCTCAATATAAACGCAGGTTCTTGTCATCTCCTTGCCGGGTTATTATAAAACTCTCTTCACTGGTCTCTGCCCTTTGGATTTCACTTCCAGCCCTCTAGTTCCAGTATCCCAGTCCATCCTTCATGTAGGTTCCAGACTAATTTTTCCCTTTTTGTGGGGGTTGAGAGGATTCACCATGGGTTCCTACGAGCTGGCTACAAGATGACCACTCCCAGGCAATTGTAATCTATCTGCTATCTACAAATCACAGCAGAGCGGTCCCTTGACACCTGCAGAGTGTAACACATAGCACAAGGCAGTCCAGGGCCACCTGGGCCATTTTGACCTGATGACGTGACCACTTCCATGGCGGTCTCGGGGTGACTCTGCCTGTGATAGCGTCAAACACTTTGCTGACACAACTCTCTCTTGACATATGGCCACTATGTCCCCCGTTCCTATCCCACTCACCGGAATTTACTCCTCATGTCATTGTCGCATGATCAACTCTTACTAGCCTATGCACTTTCAACAAACGGCACAAGAACTGCAGCTCAAGTAGCAGAGTCTGGCCTTGTTAGCCTGCTCCACGACCACTGTGCCCCCATCACATTCCCACCACCAAGCGGCAACAAAGTCCTGTCATAACAACTCACCAGAGATTGAGTGGGGAGCAGAGCAGGCAGAGCTACTGAAACATACTTTTGAGGGGAGCAGCAGGCAGGACAGGAGAGGTCTGCCGTGCCATGTGGGTCACCTCCGGGGCTGGGGATCGAACTCAGCATGCACCAGTGATAGCATGATAGCGCGGAGACTTCACCCCTAGCCCACCAAGCAGAAGCAGGCCCCCAGACTCATTTTTTAACATTCTGATCTGGCTGGATCTTCTCTCATTTATGTGCTATCATAATTAGAGTGAAATCCAATATCATCATTAGAATGCAATCCAAACCTCTTTCCTGGGTTTTAACTCCCTAAGGGTGTGTTCTCAGCTTACCTCCCGAGCCTCAGTGTGTCTCCTTCTACTTGTGCCCAGTTCACATCTGAGCACACTGCATTCTCTCAGTTGCTTCCAGTCTCTGCACACACCACTCCCTCTCACTAGAATATTATACACTGTCTTTTTTTTTTTAAGTTTCTTTATTTATGCATATAAGAACTGTGGTACAGGGCAGAGGTGTGGAGGATAAGAGGATTCACCAGAGACAGAGTGGGGAGCAGAACAGGCAGATTGACTGAAACACACTGCTGAAGGGAGCAGGAGGCGAGACAGGAAAGGCCTGCCACACCATGTGGGTCAGCTTCCTGAATGGGGATTGAACTCGTGCTGCAGTGGCTGCAGATAGCTTCATAGTGCTATGCTTTAACCCGTTGCACCACCCAGAAGGGTCTGCCTCTGTCTTTAATGCCTGACTCACCATGCCCCTGGTCAAACCTGATGGCTCTTTCAGGGGCTGCAGAAGCACATGGTCATGGAAATTATTATATTTTGTTGTAACTTATTGGTACCCAGCCTGTCCTCTACACTTTGAGCTCCTAGAGACCAAGGACTGCCTTGCACATCTGTGTCCTCGATGCCCTGCATAAGGTGCCCAATCAATGTGGAATTGAAAGAAAGCTAAAGAAATGAGATGAAATTGAAAATAAATACCAAATAAGACTAATAAGGCATGAAAGGCAAAGTTGCAGGGCCGTAAGGAGAATCGGCTGCTATACAACGAGTGTGTCTCGTGTGCCACAGGGGACTGCACCAGAGGGGAGAGCAGGGACCAGTTCAGCAGAGGGGCAAGCTTCAAATTCCTCCAGAAACCCCTCTAAAACCCTCCAAAAGAGAGGACCCCTGTGGCGCAACAGGTTAAAGTACAGCACTATAAAGCTCTCCGAATCCACTGCAGCACGAGTTTGACACCTGGCCAGGGAGCTGACCCACATGGCGCAGCGGGCCTCTCCTGACCCACCCTCTGCTCCCCTCAGTATTTCAGTCCAACTGCCTGTTCTGCTCCCCACTCTCTCTGATGAGTCCTCTCACACACAGAAACCCCCCGCACCCTTGGCCTGTATCCCAGTTCCTATATGTACAAATAAATAAATCTCAATTTAAAAAAAACCTCCAAATGAAAGCATAACATCAGTAAGAAGAAGAAGAATATTTGAAGTGGTCAATTGTATTTCCTCAATCTTAAGAAACGTGAATAAAATCATCTTTCAAAACTTTGCTTTTTTAGGGCCCTCCTTCGTGGCACAAAGCGAGCCAAAGCCGCTTCAGTGTAAGTTCGATCCCCAGACCCAGAGGTGACCCACATGGGGCGGCAGACCTCTCCTGACCCACCTGCTGCTCCCCTCAGCAGTGCACTTCCTCAGTCAGCCTGTTCTACTCCCCACTCTGTCTCTGCTGAGTCCTCTCCCTCTGGCCTGTACCCCAGTTCTGTATGCATAAATAAATCTTAAAAAAAATGTTTTTTAAAAATCCTTGCTTTTTTAAAGCCTGCAACTTACAAGTTAGCTGAAAACCACTTTGTATTTAAGAATGTTTCATATTAGCCAACAACTAGAAACAAACCAAATGCACATCAACAGCAGGGTGAATAAATGATAATATATTTACACAAGAGAATGTTATAATTAATGGAACACCCCTGTTGCAGCTAACCACCTGGCTGTACCTCACAAACACAATGTTGAGTGAAAGAAGCAACACAAACAAGCACAGTCTGTGTGATTTCTTTTACACGAATTTCAAAAGCAGGAAAAACCATGGTGCTGGAGGTCAGAAGTAGTTGTTTATCTTGAGTGGGTATCAGCAGGAGGGGGCACAGGAACCCCACCTTCTGGGGCTGAAAAGTATGTTGAACTGACTGAGTGGTGGC
This sequence comes from Condylura cristata, assembly GCF_000260355.1. Classification (NCBI taxonomy): domain Eukaryota; kingdom Metazoa; phylum Chordata; class Mammalia; order Eulipotyphla; family Talpidae; genus Condylura; species Condylura cristata. The sequence continues at coordinate 924,286 of NW_004567156.1, forward strand.
TGTGTGGGTCCATGGATGTGTGCGCCTCACTGTAGCTAAGTCACAGCTCACTTCGAGAGGGGGCTTCTCAGTGATATTCAGCAGCGTAGTGGCCATACCAAAGCAGCTTCAAAACAAGCTGTCCTCCTCCACCACCGTAGAAGTTCCCCTATATGGGATTCTGAAGTTTCACATGTAGAAAATTTTGGAAACTCCTGGAGTATGTTTTGCAGGGGTGGGTATATGCAGGGACCAAGAGGGAATCCACCTGCTCCAGAAACGGGCTCCCCAAAGGTCGGGACAGTGTGACTTGAGCCACTGGGACAAGGATGTACATTCAAGGACACTCCCCTGGGAGTGAAGGGAGCCCCCTCATACATAAGTGCATGGCCTCATCCTTGCGTAGAGAAACAATAACATCTATCTACCAAACCAGGGCACATCTGAGAGCAAAAAAGGGCTGCATGAATATTTCGCCAGGACAGCAGACCTCAATCAAGGGGGTATAAATTACATCTAATTTAACTTCCAGATATGAAACCTGCCAGACAACCTGAAAGGAACACATACTGGAACAAGTGTGACTTGAGCCATTTGGAACAAGGATGTGCAGACAGGGCAGGAAATGGGTACAGAGAAAGCCGGTAATCAGCCAACAGTGCGGTGTTAAATGTAATTGTTCTTCAGGGAACTGGGACTCCAACCCACAGCCCACAGCCCAGCTGCTCTCCTTTCTCCTCCCCGAATTGACTGCCCCTTCCTTGGAACACCTAAACCTGACCCCACTCCCGGGCCCTCCCAGCAGGTGGTTCCCCGGACCCACTCCCTTCCCAGAACTCACTTGTCTAAGCCCCTTGCCTGCGGTTCTCTCCCTAGGCCTCAGCCTTTCCTGCCTTCTACTGAAAAGGCTGTCTTCTAAGCCCTGGGGGCTTCCCCGGCCCCAGCCAGGCCTAGAGCCCGCCCTAGAGCAGTCTGCCACGCTGCCGCTGCCGCTTCCTCTATAAAGGGACCCAGGCGACCAGGCCCAGGGGCCCCCGCACAGCAGGTGAGACTCTCTTACCCTATCTGCTTGGGCAGCAGGCTGCAGACTCCTTCCCCAGGGCTGGCAGGGTCCCCGTGGCGCCCACGCCCTCCTGCCCCCTCTGCCGGGGCCTGGGCCTGAGTGGGGTTCGTTTTGGTTTGCTCCCCTGCCGACTCTCCCAGCTGTCAGGCTCCTTCTCTCTGTCTCTGTCACACATTCTGTTTCTGCCCTGAGCACTCTGTTCCCTCCCCACCTGTTTCTGTCTGTCTCCCCCAGCTCGGCTCACCTTGGGGTGTTCCGGACTGCATCTTGTCCCCGTGGGTATCTGTCGCTGTTGCTGTGTCTTGCTTGCACGGGGTGGCTCTCTACTGGCAGGAGGACGTCTTCCGCATGGCACCCCGCCCCACTGACGGTCTCTTCCCCTGCAGGTTCTCCCCATGACACCTCCTGGACATCTCTACCTCCTGAGGGTGTGCAGCGGCACCCCCCTCCTCGTTCTGGGGCTGCTGCTGGCCCTGCCACCTGAGGCCCAGGTGAGGCAGCAGGGGGCTGGGGGGGGGGGAGGGGTGGCCCAGTCAAACTGAGACTCAGCTCAAAAGCTGAACTCTCGAAATTCTCCACTCTGTTCTCCCATAGGGCCTCCCTGGTGTTGGCCGCTCAACCTCAGCTGCCCGGACTGCCCACCAGCTCCCCCAGAGGCACTTCACCCCAGATACCCGCAGGCCTGCTGCCCACCTTATTGGTAAACATCTATCTTCCCCCTCAGATATGTAGCCCCCAGTTTTCCTCCCTCCCTCCCTCCCTCCTCCTCCCTCCCCACCTACTTGTCCATCTTCTACAACCCCCCAAAAGCAGAGGCATCCTACTCCCATCTGTCCTCCCAGGCATCCTGCAGGAACTCAGTCTGGCACCTGCTTTCTTAGGGTTGAACTCTCTGACCCCAAGGTCCTGACCACCCCACCTGCTGTGGCTTTTCTAGGAGACCCCAGCACCCAGAACACTCTACGCTGGCGAGCAAACACAGACCGGGCCTTCCTCCGCCATGGCTTCTCATTGAACAACAATTCCCTCCTGATCCCCACCAGCGGTCTCTACTTCGTCTACTCCCAGGTGGTCTTCTCCGGAGAAGGCCAACATGAGACTACTCCACTCTACCTGGCCCATGAAGTCCAGCTCTTCTCCTCTCAGTACCCTTCCCACGTGCCTCTCCTCAGTGCGCAGAAGTCAGTGGTTCCAGGGCCACAGAGCCCATGGGTGCGCTCGGTGTACCAGGGGGCCGTGTTCCTGCTCACACAGGGAGACCAACTCTCCACTCACACAGATGGCATCCGCCACCTCCTCCTCAGTCCCAGCAGTGTCTTCTTTGGAGCCTTTGCTTTGTAGAAAAATCCAGAAAGAAAAAAATCCGTTTCAAGACCTTCTCCCCAGTTTCCTTCCATTCTGACCATGTCAAAGGTCAGAACTCCTTTGACCTTTCCAACAGGCTCAAGTCTTCCCTGCTCATATCACCTGGAGTTTCCGAAGATAGCATTCTAGGCACCCCAGGGAACCACACCTCCCTGAAGCAGCCCGGATGCTCAGCTGAGGGCTTGAAGCCTGCCTAGAAATTCCTGCCAGAGCTCTCCACCTGTCCTACAGGCCTGGAGGGGGCCTAGCCCTGGACATGGAGAGGGAATACACACAGGGAGGAGGCTTGGTGGATGACTGGAGGCAGGAAGAGGGGATTATTTATGAAGAAAAATTATTAAATTATTTATTTATGGAGAGAAGGGATGGTCAGAAGAGAGAAAAGGATATGCCCACAATGAAGAGCGAAAGGACATCAAAACAAGGATGACCTGTGGAGAGAGCAAGAAAAAGTGGGGCTGAGGGAACGGGATGGAGGGGGTCACAAAAGGAAGCAAAAGGCTCCTAGAAGCCAACTTCTGCTTGACTAGACACCCCTTCTCTCCCCGAGACTTGATCTCACCCTCTATGGAGACCAATAAACCTCTTTTCTCTGAAATGCTGTCTGCCTGTGTCTGTCTGGGAGGGGAGGTTTCCAGGACTCTAAGGAGAGGAGGGAAGGGCTTGTGGGCTTGCAAGGTGATCCAGGGGCAGAGGGGCTCCTGGGAAACATGAGTGACCTGGGGGCAAGGCAGCTGGGCTGCTGCAAGGGAACCAAAGGCTACGCTGAGAAGACAAAGGGAAAACAGGGGTCTGAGGTATGGAGAGGTGGAGTTCAGGGGCCCCTGAGGAAAAATGACCCCACCAAAACCTGTTCCAGACTTTGTGGGTAGAGTATGGGGACCCTGTGGAAGATAAGATCCCTGAGAAGGGCCCTCCCCGGTGGCGCAGCAGGTTAAAGCACTGCACTAAGAAGCTAAAGCCACTTCAACATGAGTTCAATACCCGCCTGCCCCGGAGGTGACCACATGGCGTGGCAGACCTCTCCTGACCTGCCCCCTGCTCCCCTCAGCAGTGTGCTTCTTCAATCTGTCTGTTCTGCTCCCAACTCTGTTTCTGGTGAATCCTCTAACCACCCCTGCACCTCTGGCCTGTACCCAGTTCTGTATGTACAAATAAATCTTTAAAAAAAATCCCTGAGGAGTAGGAGAGTCTCTAAGGTTAGGGCCTGGGAGATGAAGGGAGCATTTGGGGTCACACATAGGGGTTCTGAGGACTAGTGGTGTCTCTGGCAATCTGGAGGGAGCAGAAGTTTGTTGAAGATACATGGCCACACACAGGGGCTCTGAGGAGTGGGTGCCTCTTGCAAAACTCAGGTCTCGGGTTCTCTTGGGAGCCAAGACTGAAACCATAACTGAGCCCTGCTCAGAATGAAAGGAGAAGGCCTGCCTTGGTGAGGCTGTGAATTCCCAGAGTTGCTTTCAATCCCTCTGGGGCTGTCCCAGTCTTATACCGATTATCCCCACCCAGCACTAACAGAGGCCCCAACCATGACCCCAGCCTCCAGTTCCCTTTCTCCCAGGCCCCTAAACATACAGACCCAACACATGTCTCAGAACTCAGCACAGCTTTCCCCCACAAGATTTTTCCCCCACCGAGGAGTCAGGTTTCACAAGCCCCTCCCATTTCCAGTTTCCCCCTCTCACACACACACATGAATCCACACATGCATGGAAATCAGAAGAAAGCAAATCACTTATTTGCCCCCCAAAATGGAAGCAATGGGAACTGGGGGACAGAGAAGATCTGGGGTTCAGTCTCCAGTGTCCTACATACACAGCAGTAACTGGCCTAGCAAGCCCCCCCTTAGAATCCAAGTAGGGGGGTTGAGAAGTATCCCTGATGCCTGGGTGTCCCCAACTTTCCAAACCCCTGGTCCCGTGATGGAGAAGAAACTGAGACAAGGTATAGGGGCCCACTACCGCTTCCTCCAGATGATCTCATGGGTTTCTCCACCAAGGAAGTTTTCCGCTGGTTCAAGAGCATATCCCCGCCCTCCTCTTACCACACAGGAGTATAAATGCAGCTGTTTGCAACTCAGCCAGCAGAAGCTCCCTCAGCGAGGACAACAGGGGACCAGCCAGGAGAAAGAGAAGCAACTCCAGACCCACCTGAAAATAATCTCTCAGGCAACACACCCCTACACAAGCAGCCAGCCAACTCTCCAGCTACCACACACTGCCCCAGGGCTTCATCATCTCCCACTTGGACTTGAACACCTCCGGGAAGAACACCATGAGCACTGAAAGCATGATCCGGGATGTGGAGCTGGCTGAGGAGGAGCTCCCCAGGAAGACAGGAGGCCCCCAGGGCTCCAGGAAGTTCTGGTGCCTCAGCCTCTTCTCCTTCCTCCTCATTGCGGGAGCCACTACACTCTTTTGCCTGCTGCACTTCGGGGTGATCGGTCCCCAGAGGGAAGAGGTGAGTGCCTGGCTACCTTGCTTCATTCTCCCACCCAGAGAAATTGGAGAGAGGACCAAGTTGGGGATAGAGGCATGGTGATGGGGAGGAGCAGGGAGGAGAAAAGTGGAGAAAGATGGGGAGACAGGAAGACATGTGGAGAAAGATGGGGGGAGAAAAAGAATAGGTGAATTGGGTGCGTGGCACGTGGACGTCTGCTCATGCTTGCTGAATGAATGAATGAGCAAGCAGCTGCACACATACAAAGAGATTCTGTAGAGACATGTGGAGTGTGGACAGAGAGATGGGGGAGAAACAATTGATCTGAATGAAGATGACGAGACAGAAAGAGAGGTGGGAGATAAGGGAGAGATAGGAGAGAGTGAAGGAGGAGAGATAAGGAAAGATGATGATAGGGCAGTTAGTGGGAGGAAGAAGGAATTCAGTGAAAGCTGTCGAGCAGATGAATGGGTGGATGAAGATGGGGTGAATGGAGAAAGAACACTAGAGGCATCAGGATAGAGAGTGCAAATTCGGTAAGCAGCCTTCTGTTTGGTGCTGATGCTAATTTTCCTTCTTCTCCCAGCAGTTCTCAAATAGCCTGCAGCTGTTTAACCCTCTGGTTCAACCCCAGACACTCAGTAAGTACCTTCAAAACCTCTCTCTTGCTTAGTTCAGGGTTTGGATGGGCCTCGGAGGCAATCCTGGGATTGGAAGTAGTGGGAGAAATGCAAAGTTTTGTTCTGGGGAGAGGAATAATGGAGGTCAAAGTGGAGAGTTCTTTTCTGAGAAACTTAAGGATTGCTTTCCTCTTTCCTCATCAGGATCGTCTTCTCGAACCCCAAGTGACAAGCCTGTGGCCCATGTTGTAGGTAAGAGATCTAAGGATGAAGATGCAGATGGGACAGGGAGGGAGAGGATTTGGGGTGCTGGCCAGGCTGAAGGGAGACAGACCTTGGAGATAGCGTGAGAACTCACTGAGTTCAGGGAGAGGGTGGAGAAACAGCACCTCATGGCCAAATGGGATGTGGGAAGACAGAGGGGGCAGGAACTGGATGTGTGGGTGAGCAGAACTTGAGGGCCCAGATGTAGAGGTCAGACTGACTCATGGTTCCCTCCCATGTTCCCTCTGTCCAGCAAATCCCGAAGCTGAGGGGCAGCTCAAGTGGCTGAATAAGGTCGCCAACACCCTCCTGGCCAATGGTGTCAACTTGACAGACAACCAGCTTGTGGTCCCTTCAGACGGGCTATACCTCATCTACTCCCAGGTCCTCTTCAAAGGCCAAGGCTGCCCTTCCAACCTCTTGCTCCTCACCCACAACATCCGACGCTTTGCTGTCTCCTACCAGAAATATGTCAACCTCCTCTCTGCCATCAAGAGCCCTTGCCAGAGGGAGACCCCTGAGGGGGCAGAGGCCAGGCCCTGGTATGAGCCCATCTACTTGGGAGGGGTCTTCCAACTGGAGAAGGGCGACCGACTCAGCGCCGAGATCAACCTGCCCAGCTATCTCGACTTTGCCCAGACCGGGCAGGTCTATTTTGGGATTATCGCCTTATGAGGGGGCAGGACGTTCCTCCTCGCCCACTTCAGTCCTTTCATTATCCACTTCTTCACACCCCCTCATTCCCTTCTGGCTTAGAGTGGGAATTAGGGGTTCAGGGCCAGGCCCCTGAACCCCTTTAAGCAACAACACTTAGTAACCTAGAATTCAGGGCTGGACAGCAGGACCCTGGCCACCACCAAGAATTAAAACTGGGGCTTCTAGAATTCACCAGGAGCCTCAGCTCAATGAAGCCTGGGACACCAGGAATGTGTGGGCCAGGCAATTTCTGGGCCTGATCAGAGCACTTCAGAACATCCTTCAAGAAGATCTCCTACAACTTGATGTGCAAGGACCTCAGGCCTCCCTTTCTTCAAATGCTTCCAGACTTCTCCCTGAGATGGGCAGCCCCTCCCCCATGGGGCTATCTCCCTCTATTTATGTTTGCACTGGCGATTATTTATTATTTATTTATTATTTATTTATTTACTGACGAATGTATTTATTCTGGAGGTCAGAGTGTCTTGGGAGACCTCACATAGGGGCTGCCTTGACTCGGAACATGTTTTCTGTGAAAACGGAGCTGAACTGTGGGCTGCCCCCAACTGGCCTCCTGGCCTCTGTGCCTCCTATTGCTTATGTTTTTAAAAATATTTAACTGATCAAGTTTTCTAAATAATGTTGATTTGGTGACCATCTGTCGCTATATCGCTCAACCTCTGCTCCCCAGGGGAGTTGTGTCTGTAACCGCCCTACTGGTCAGTGGCGAGAAATAAAGTGTGCTTAGAAAAGAAACATGGTCGTTCTTGGAACTGATTTTGTATCTGGACCTCCTTGGGGGTGGGAAGGCTGCTCCCTGAAGTCCTTGCTCCATAAGGGCTTAACTTAAGATCCCTTGCCCTGGTCGCCACTCCTTGGACTACTGGGACTCAGGAGACCCCACAGAAAACAAAGCCGGGTCGAATGTGCCCAGCCCCCAGAAGACTGGAGCCTGAACCTAATTACCTCTCCCTCTGGGCACGGGAATTTCCGACTCTGGGAATTCCAAGCCCAGCCGGGGAAGTCCTGCAGCTCAGGTGTTCAGGTGAGATTTCCGGCTGAGGCGACCTGAGAGGGCGGGGAGGGGCGCATTCTCGTGCACCTGAATCACAGCCAAGGGACTTCCAGACGTGCAGAAATCAGGGCTTCACCTGGCTGGATCCGGAGGGGGCGGGCTCCAGCCATCCAGTACTGCCCTAACTACAGCCCTGTCGGTCTCCGAACCTCATCCATCAATAATGGAGTGTGGGACTGAGCATCGCAGACCTGATCTCCATGTGAGCAAACAGGCGGTCAGGCCAGGGCGAACAGCGTGGTAGGGCGCTGTGGGCTCGCAGGGAACCCTACCTGTCTGCCTTTATTCAGCCCCAGCCATTCCCGTCTCTTCCCTCAGTGGGAAGGAAGACAGAAGAAATGTTACAGAGCAGAACTAAGATGAAGTGAAGGACCCACAGGTCCTTAATGATTTTTTCTTTCTTTATTTATTTTGGCAAATGATGAGAGGAGGAATGTGAGTTGGATGAACTGGGAAAAGTGCCTCCTCCACCCAGGTTGGTTCTTCTGGACACAGACACATGTGAGTCAGGAATAGACACCCAAGAATGCACCCCCGATGGAAAGAGCTTTCCTTCCTGTCATGCAGGGGAAAACCATGCGGTGTGCGGCAAGAGTGGGGTGACCCAGCCACTGGGGTGACCTAGATAGGTAGGGTCTTGAATGCTCCTCTGACTCCGCTTTAGAACTTAAAGTCGGTCATGAGGTGAGGGGATGCTGTTACTCACCCCAAGGTCCCTGGGAAGGAAGAAGGAGGCCTGAAGTGTGAACAAGGATGAGGACTTTCCATCCCACTGTGGCAGGGCTAGTTGGCATCACGGTTTTTGGGGTTTTTTTCTTTTTTAAGATTTATTTTTATTTATTTTTGCATACAAGAACTGGGGTATAGGCCAGAGGTGGGGTGGGAGGCAGTACATTCACCAGAGACAGAGTGGGGAGCAGAAATACACTGCTGAGGGGAGCAGCAGGTGAGACAGGAGAGGTCTGCTTGGCAATGTGGGTCACCTCCCTTGTCGGGGATTGAACTTGTGCTGTAGTGGCTGGCGATAGCCCGATAACAATGAGACCTTCACCCCTGTGCCACCAGGGAGGCCCTAGCATCAGTTCTTTCTTCTCCCTAGATTCACCCTGGTGTCCCCACCTCATCTCTTTCTGTCAATCACTTTCCCAAGTCTCTGCCTCAGCCTCCTCCTCTCACACCCCATGAGCTGTGCTTCTCTCCAGGGAGCAGGAGAGTTGATTTGGGGTGGTGGGGCTAAAGGGCCTTTAGCTAAGCAGTATGGGAGAACTGCTGAGTAGCTTAGCGCCTCATTACTTAGCACATTGGGGTTTACTCTGCAGCTAGCAGAGTGCTTGCCTTCCCTGGAAAGGCGCTTCTCATTGTTGGGAGGGACCCAAAGGAAAAGAGCGCAAGGTGAAGTCTGGACCAGGCCATGTGGCTCTGAGTCGGAGGCTGCTTGGTGAGGCTTTGAGGCTTGAGATCCCCTTCTTTCTGTGCTCCTACTGGGCTAAGGCTTGGGGTAAGGTTATTCAAAGACAGGGAGTGTGTAGACCCTTCAGACGCCCATCCTAGGGAGCAGAGGTTATACAAAGTGTAACGAATTGTCTCAAATGACCGAAAAAACACAGAACATTTAACCAACATTTGGGTACAAGCTGAATGAAGATCTAGCACCTCAGCATCTGTACTGAGAGTACTCAAGTTTTATATATATATAATTATTATTATTATTATTTGTGCCTACAGAAGTGGGGTACAGGCCAGAGAAGCAGGGCCGGTGAGAGGCTTCACCAGGGACAGAGTGGAGAGCAGAACAGGCAGATCCATGAAGTACACTGCTGAGGGGAGCAGCGGGCGGGTCAGGAGAGGTCTGCCACAACATGTGGGTCAGCTCGGGGGCAGGCTGGGATCGAACTCATGCTGAAGTGGCTTTAGCTTCTTAGTGCTGTGCTTTAACCTGCTGAGCCACCAGGGAGGGCCACTCAAGTTTTATATTTTTTATTATCATCAGGCTCAAAACCAATTTCCAACTAGTACATATTCTCCCTCCACGATGGGGGTCCCTGGTGCCTGGCTCCCCAATATCTGAACTGATTCACCCACTCCCACCACACATTCCTCACCCTACCATCACCGCCCCAAAGTAGGTCTTCCCTCTCCTGTAGTCCACCATGTTGGGGTGACTGATGTTGACGTACACCCGCTCCCCCTTCCGGAGCTGCACCAGGCCGCCGACTCCCACGCTCGTGTACCAGAGGGACCCGTAGTCGTGTCTCCTGGTGGGGTCCAACACTGAAGTGACGCTTTCGGCGCCCTCGAACAGCAGCTCGGCAGCCCCCGACCCATAGGCGCCCCCAGACCGGTACAGCCGACTGCGCAGCGTGACGGAGCTGTCCCGGGGAGCCCCGCCGGCAGGGGGCGCGCGGCCCCGGTAGCCGACGTGACAGTAGAGGTAATAGAGACCGTCCTGCGGGAGGGTCAGCCCCTCCGGAACCGAGAACTGCGTCCCGCTCCTCAGAAACGCCTCTTCTTTCTTCGCCTCCCAGCCTAGCCCCTGCCCCGCGGTCCAAGCGCCTGCGGAGAAATGCGAGCCTATCGGCTTTTGGAACCGGATCCTGAGAGGAGCTATCCAGACCGGGATTCTGGAAGGGTGGGCATGCGCGGGACTGAGGGGTTTGTAACCCCTGCCGGAACCGAGTGGGCGGGAGGGCGTCTGAGCTGGAGACCGAGGACTCCTGGGTGTGGGTGAGGATCGCGCTGCTCTAGGGATTGGGCGGGATTTTGCTAGCTTGGGGAGGGAAACTAGAAGCTAGATTGCAGCGGAAGGCTGGGCACGTTAGGGCTTAGAGGTGATGAAGCGCATCGCAAACCAAGCATGCAGGAACTAAGCAAAGGGACTCTACCTGCGGACGAGCAACTGGCGCCGTTCAGTTCCGTGGGATTCTTACCTATGAGGTGGGCGGCTGGGAGGCTGGAGCTGGGATCTGATTCTGTCCCCTTCTCCGGCAGCTCCTGGGATCTTGGGTGGGGCGAAGAGCTCACTGTTGGGAGCAGAGTGACCACCCATGCATGATCCCCCTGGGAGCACAGGGCACCAGAGCCCAGGAATGGGGCACCTAGGTTCCTAGAGGGACAGAAAATCTGGGATGCAGCTGGATGGGATCCAGACTCCCTAAGGGGCTGCAGCAGGATTGGGGGCTTTGGGGTGGGTGGTTTCCTCTTACCCTCTTGATGCTGGGCTTCTGCTTTCAGAGGGTCAGCTGTCCCTGTTACCTGGGTGGGTGGAGCCACAGTGCCCAAAGTTCAGCCATAGATGATGCCAGCTGCCTCCCTCCCAAGAAAGATCCAAGCTCCAGGCCTGCGTTTCCTCTGCCGCCACCCCATCCCAACACATATCTCCCAGGAAGGCAGAGCAAGCAAGGTATATGTATTTGGGCAGAGAGACAGAGGCCTGAGTAGACTTGGGAAGAGGAGCGGAGACAGACAACCAGGAAGGAACATGGAGATTTCAGGACACAACAGCATCAACAGGGACCTGGCAAGAGAGCCAGCAGAGGCAGACAGGACAGTCCGCCAGGGCCGGCCATGTCAGCAGAGAGTATGGGGCAAAAAGCCTCAGGCAGAGCCAGAGGTAAGTGGGCATCAGCAGCCATAGCCCTCTGGGGCACTTGTTGCAGCCACTTACCAGTCCTCTGTGCTCCTGGGGCAGCAAGACCAGCACAGCCAGGACAGTGATAGGCACGGCCAGCAGCAGGGTGACCAGGGAGGTGGCTCCAGCCACAGCCAGCAGGAGGCAGCCCTTCCCTTGGGGCCTCCTACCCCCGCCCTCCAGCCCCAGTGCCTCCATTGAGACTGAGACAAGGCCAGGGTAGGGGGGCTTTCATACCTCAGGGGTGGGGCCACCCCCTCCCCAGAGACACACACCTGGCAGGGACTTTCCACACAGCCTTGCTCCCCTCACCCAGCTTCCTGTTTACCCAGAGCTAGGGTGGGGCAGCTGGATGTCTGGGTTCTCTGAATTGGGGAAGGAGTTGGGGTGAAGAGATATCCTTTCACAGTAAAGGTGGAGGGGATCACAGAGATCTTATGGCCAAGCAGGGAGGGAAACCAAGACCCAGGGAGGGAGGTCAGTTTGCAGAAAGTCAGGTAACCAAGCTGCAATGAGAATACAGAACTCCAGATACCAGTGTAATCTTCATTCTCTACACCCCAGAATTGGATGCTGGAGGGCGGGCTGTGTCCACTCTCTGAGGTCTAGGGATGGGGTGGGGGACAACAACTAGGCCATAAGGGAGGGACGTCTGCATCCCTACGAACCTATCCTTACACTGGACTAATCAGCCATTCCCTTGCTCATCCCTGGCTTCAAGGGCTAGGTGAGAAAATGGAGTTAGCCAGTCACAGAAATGGCTGCTGAAGGAGGCTGCAGCCTTATCAGTGAACTAGCAAACCCCAAGGAAGGATGGAAATGGAACACTCCCTTGCTACACAGAGTGTAGGGAGCACCACAGCAGGCACCCACTCTCAAAGACCTTCACAGTCTTGAATGGCCCCATCGTGGCCCTCCCTGGTAGCACAATGGGTTGAAAGTGCAGCACTGCAAGCTAGCTGCAGCCACTTCAGTGCAAGTTGGATCCCTGGCTCCAGAGGTGACCCACATTAGCAGGGCAGACCTCTCCTGATCCACCTGCTTCTCTCCTCAGCAGAGTACTTCTTCAGTCTCTCTGTTCTGCTCCCTGCTCTGTCTCTGGTGAACCCTGTCACCACCCCTGCACCTCTGGTCTGCAACCCAGGTCTATATGCATAAATAAATAAATCTTTTAAAAAAGAGAGAGAATGGTTCCACCATTAGAGCTGACTAAATGTCTATGGATAAAGAGCAAGTGAATAATAAGTAATAAGCAGCCAGGGTAAGATGAATGGTGTGGTAGGCAATGTGGTCAGAGCTGAAGCGATAAGGTCTACGCAGCTTAGGTGCTGTGATCTCATCCAGGGCCCTGTGGGTTTTTCTCCTTGGTTTCCTGGCCCAAGGTTTCTCTTGCAACCATGCTTTGCCAGATTCTCAGTTGGCCCAAGAAGCATCCTCGCTTGATCCCCCGTCTGCATTTATTGGAGCAAGAGGTCCTGGGGCTGGGTTGCGTGTCATGCATCTAGCTTTGTTCAATCCAGATGTCAGTTACAACAGAAAGAATAGCCCAGAATGGGCCTCCCTGGTGGCCCAGGGGTGAAAATATCAAGCTATCGGCAGCCACTGCTGCACGAGTTCAATCCCCAGCCAGAGAGTTGCTGCTCCCCTCAGCAGTGTATTTCGGTGGATCCGCCTGTTTTGCTTCCCACTCTGTCTTTGGTCTGTGCACCACCCCCTGCACTCTGGCTTATAAACCAGTTCTTGTATGCATAAATAAACAAAAAAAAAAAACAAACCTGGAACAAACTGGTCCCAATGATCAATACAAAAATCGACTCAGTAAATGAAGATTGTAGCGAACTGAAGAAAAAAGCACAGACTTCCAGTGAAATTTTTCACTGGAAAGCTGCTTAAATGAAGGTTATGCAGAAGCCATCCACACAATATCCCACTATACCAGGAAGTTCTTCCCTCGAAAGCACAAAATCAGGTTGGTGTGTTGTGTTGGGATTTACACTAATAAATATTTGAAATTGGAGGAAAAAGAGACAAGGTCTAAGGAAGTTGGAAGTGGCCCCGAGTCATCTCCCCTTCTTGACATCTGTCTGTTCAGATGGTGGTGATGGTGATAAAAACTAACACACAAATAGCAGTCAGCATGTGTCTTCCAGTGTGCTGTACACTATCATTTTTTAAAATTTATTTATTTATGCAAATAAATTGGGGTATGGGCCAGAGATGCAGGGACAATGAGAAGATTCATCAGAGACAGAGTGGGGAGCCGAACAGGCAGATTGACGAAGTACACTGCTGAGGGGAGCAGCGGGTGGGTCAGGAGAGGTCTGCTGCACCATGTGGGTCAGCTCCCTGGCAGGGATCCAACTCGTGTTAAAGTGGCTGTGGCCAGCTTCCCAGTGCTGTGCTCTAACTCATTGTGCCGACTCTTTATATATAACTAGTTTAATCCTCATAGAAACTCTAACTGGCAGCTGAACACAGAGACAGCCCAGGATTAGAAACTAGTGTGTCTACCTCTTGAGTTCTGACCACAAGACGGTTTAAAAATTGAGTACTGTCTTTAGATTTGTGCATTTCACTGTATGTAAATAATGCCTTCCTCAGCCACCCACCAAAAAAAGAAATGGGGAAATAAGTACTAACCTTGAGTCAATGATAAGCATGGTCAAGTGCTGAGAGGCAACATATACTAATTTTGTAGCTTTGAAAGATATCAAAAAATGAGATGGATTTATACACATATGATAAAACAGAGAAATGTGAATGATAGAATATGGATGTTAGGGATATGTTCACTGTATAATTATTTCATTTTATTCTATGTTTGATTTTTTTCATAATAAAAAATAAATAAAACCTGAATATTGACTTACTCTATTGGTGGGTAGGGGAAAAGGGGCAAAATAGCAGAAAATTCCTAAACCTGAAGAAGGAAATGCAAATGCAGATGGACTCAGGCATCAGATCTCCAATTCACATCTCTCCTTCACAAGAGCTACCCAGTCTTCATTCTCCTCAAGGACTGGATGTGCAATCTCTAGCGCCCTCACCGCAGTGCCCCTATGATGTCTTCAGGTCTCTGTCCAGAGGGTCTTGGACCATTGCCCTAACTTACTTTTGTGTGCAACATGAAAATGCTGCTTCCTGCAGGAAGTCTGCCTGGGTTGCCCACATATCGTTTCCCAGCATCACTTTATCATCAAATTTCTGTGCTATATCTACCAGCAGTGCTCCTTTAGAGCTAGTCTGGCTACCCCTCACTTTCCTGTTTGTTATCACCCAAGGACGCTACTAGATACAACCCCAGAACTGCAGGTGAGAAACCCCAAATGCACTAGAGCTCCCAGTCTGACGTGGGAGCCAGGGTGTGTGTCTACATATACACACTAGGATCATGGCTCTGAACAGATGCATTGTGAGGAGTAACTGGGAACAAGTTAATTAGGGAAGGCACCCAGAGGAGGTGAATATTCTATTCACTCTTTCCTGACTAGTTGCAGAATCAATAGGATTGCTAGAATCAGGGTAGGAGGTTTGAGGGGGTGTCAATTTACAGGCCAAGTTACAATTCCAGCAGTCTACTTCCAAATGGGGAAAGTCGCAATTTATTTGAAAAGGTTGATTTCATTTCAGCCCAAATATTGATTTTTCACAACATTAGAATTTAAGAATGGGAGCGTGGGCCCTCCCTGGAGGCACAGCGGGTTAGGACATGGCACTGCAAGCTGGCGGCAGCCACTTCAGCACGAGTTTGATCCTCAGCCCTGGAGGTGACCCACATGGCCCAGCCAACCTCTTCTGACCTCCCGCTGCTCCCCACAGCAGTTTACTTCGTAGATCTTCCTGTTCCACTCCCCACTCTGTCTCTGATGAAGCCTCTCACTGCCCCTTCACCTCTGGCTTGTACCCCAGTTCTGTATAATTAAATACATAAATCTTGAAAAAAAAAAGTTTAAAAAAAAAGAAATGGGAGCATAGGGACTATGTTGTTCCTTTTCCCCAACCCACCAAGTCCCCCATACAATATAGTAAGTGAATATTTTGGGGTTTTTTTTTGTTTTTTTTTTTGTTTTTTTTTTACTTTTTATTATTAAAAAAAATTCTAGATGCTGTAATGCCAGCATCTAGAACATGGCCTGGCATAACAGACTATATAAAAATTTCCAGGGGCCCTCCCTGGTGGCGCAAAGGGTTAGGACCCAGCACTACAGCAGGCTGGCCACAGCCACTTCAGTACAAGTTCGATCCTTGGCTGGGGAGGTGACCTGTATGGCGCAGCAGATCACACTGCTCCCCTCAGCAGTGTACTTCCTTGATCTGCCTGTTCTGCTCCCCACTCTGTTTCTGGTAAATCACCACCCCTGCACCTCTGGCCTGTACCCCAGTTCTGTATGCATAAATAAATATATCTCTAAAAAAAATAAAAATTTCCAGAATGAACTGAAATCATTTCGCATCTGCTTTTGGGCCAGGCACTATGTTCTGTACTTTGAAATCTTGGTTTCATGTGATTTTTATCACAGCAATTCAGGAATCTGATTCACCCACGTGGAAATAAGTTCAGAGAGGTTTATTCTCTGAGACAAATAACTACCAAGTCATAGGAAAGATGTTGTAACCAAAACCCTCAAAGCCTAATGTTCCCCCTCTCTAGCGGTTCAGCCCAGGAGGAGCACTGTAGGTCACTGACACTGGGTGAGCCAGGAGAGAGCAGTCACTCTGGTGGGGGAACCAGAGCAGGGGTGAGGACACCTACCGCGGAGTAAGCTGAGGCTATGATGAGGGAAGGAGGAGTATGGTTTTGAGGCTCCCTGGAGGGGCCCTCTGTCTAGCCTCTGTCCCTGCTCACCAAGAAATGAAAACCAATTCACATCTGCACCACTGCCCCTAAAGACCACCCAGGCCACCCTCTCCTCTGCTGTGTCTCCCCCAACAACCCCCAACACACACACACCCCCAGCAGTTCTCCTGAACCCAGGAAGCTCTGTTCTAGACCCTGGTCAGTGCACCTAGCTCTAGGGTCAAGTCAAGCTTGCTCTCGGCCCTCAAACAGGAACCTGGTTGTAGAGCAGGAAGTGCCTAAGGGAAGTTCAGCCACCTCAGATACTTTTCCACACTCCCATTTCAGTCACAGAAGTATTTGTGGAAAGTGGATCTCCACAAGCAGTTAACCCAGGGTTCTGCTCTTTCACTACTTCTGGGACTCAGGAAGCCCAAGTAGCCATGGAAAACAACCTCCCCCATTTTCCCACCTGTTTCCACACACTCCAGACCTTGACTGCTTTTCTTCCTCCTCCATCAATCAGCCCCTTCACCACAACCTAGAAAGATGCAGTGCTGGAAAGGCACCTACGAACCACTTGGTTAGCCTGGGGTGGGTGCTGGGGCTGGACTGAGGTGCCCTCAACCCCCAACACTGCCACTTCTGGCCTGGATGTCTTCATAGAGTCTGGGCTTCAGTCTTGGGTTCCTGACCAAGGAAATGAGGTAACATGTTGTTGCAGGAACTTGCAGTAATGCACGGAAAGTGTCCAGCTGAAGGTTGGCACATAAGTGAGGCTCCACAGCCTGGGACCAATTGTAACGGGGGACCCATAGTTTACAGATGAGGAACTTGGGGCACGTGACTGTCCCAGGCCGGATAGCCTGGTAGAACAGAGGTGAGGCTTCCTGACGTGCAGGTCAGGCTTCAGTCCCCAACTAACAGAAATGAGTGAAGAAAATGCAGGTGGGTTGTGGGTGCCCAGGGAGCAGTGGGTGGAAAGTGGTATGGACTTTGTGGTGTGGAAAGTGGTCCAGGTCTCTCAGGGCCAGCTGGTAGATGTGGGCAAGGGATGCCGCAGGAGACCTAGCGGCGTCAGAGGGTGGCGGGGAGCCTCTGAGGGGTGCGCAGTGTATGTGAGGTAACCTGTGAAAGACAGGCACCTCCCTCAGGGGGTGAGGTCACAAGGTCTGGGATGAAGACTTTTGAGAATATGTCTTTCTGCCTCAAACTATTGGAGATGGGAGCCAAGATATGCATGCCACTCAGGAGCAGGGGGTAGTTGGAGAGGGAATTGAGCCATCTCTGACCGACTGCTTTTCCTTACAGACACAAAGTCATACCTGATTTATGGGAGCTTTGGACTGGGAGGGCTCCTGCTCTTGATCGTGGTCATTCTGTCCATCTCTTTGTGTCGGCTCCATCAGAGAGGTGAGCCTCGAGTCCCCCTCATTTGCCCACAGCAGTTGCCCTTACCCACACCCTCTCCCAGAAGTCCCCATCAATCCCGACATGCCCAGGGTGAGGAAGGTGGTGAAGTCAGGTGGGAGGGGGCAGGGGAGAGTGTCCACAGAGGCAGTGGTCCAGGCTGTGGCCACGGGCACCACGGGAAACCTGCAGGTGAGGAAACACCCTGAGGGTGGGGAGCACTCCTTGGGGCTGCAGGAGCCAGTGAGGAGGACCATGCTAAGCTGCTGCTTTTCTTCCAGTGAAGAGGCTGGAGCTGAACAGGGTGAGTCTGGGAAAAGGGCAGGGAGTGACTGGGTGACAGGAGGGAGACAGGGGAGCAAGAGAAGACAGAAAACAGGAACATGAGTGAGTCAGAGAAAATGAGAGGCAGAAGAGAAAATGAGAATTGGTGTAGAGCTACAAGGGGGGATTACACAGAAAAGAGAGGAGGAAGTGAGAAAGACAGAGCCGGAAGAATAAGAAACTTAGAGAACAATAGACACGGGAAAATGAGAGAGGAACCACGAGAAAAGTTAAGGGGGAGAGAATAAGAATGAGCCATGGGGAGTGAGTGAGAGAGACAGAGAAAGGGCAGTGAGAGACCAGAATAGAGCAGTGTTTAGGCCAGAAGGAGGAAGAGGAAGAAGAGGAGGAAGGGAAGGGAAGAAAGGGAGGGGAGGGGAGAAGAGAGGGAAACAGAGAAAGCTAAGCAGGGGAGAATGAATAAGCAGTGAGGTAAGAGTGTGGGGGCGGGGCAAAAAGTCCCAGGGGAGGATGGTGGGAGCAGGCTCCTGGGTGACCGTCACCTCCTGTCTGGCTCCAGGCCCAGCTCTCGGAGCAGGAGCTACACTATGCATCCCTGCAGAGGCTGCCCAGCAGCGAAAGAGAAGGCTCCAAAGAGGACGCCAGCGCCGACTACGCTTGCATTGCCAATAACAAACCCACCTGAGAACCCTGAATCGCCTCCCTCAGCGCAGGTGGGCGGTCAGCACTGTCCTGTGGTTCATCCAGTAAAGACCGTGGTCTTGCCACCTTCTGTGTCTCAGGGTTCTCAGTTCATCTCCAGCCCCCCACCAATATGGCCACCAACAAAACTGAAACGACTGGCCTTCCTTCCCGCCCGGGCTCAAGCCTTGATTTGCTAAGTGAAGAAGGGTCATTAGGGACTGGAACTCCCCTGGAGGCCTGGAAAGAGCATGTTCATGTGTGTGGGCAGCTGAGAAGCAGGACCGGTCAGATCTGCTGTAGCTCATCTCTCAGGAGAATCAGGCTGGAATTTCTGAACCAAGAGGGATGGGTGGGTGGAGTCCCACGAGAGTCCTAGAATGGGGTCTGGGTCGCTCTTAAAGAAGTCCCCTCACTGGGCCTTTCTGGGTCAGAACTGGTATAGGGAGAGTTGAGTCAGGACAATCCAGGCCGGGCCACATTAGGGCATCTGGAAATTAGTGAAGGATATATAGATTCATGAAAAAGAAAGCGTGGTGGTTTTTATTGGGGTCTCATGAAAAGAGTGTGCTCACTGGGGCTGGGAATGGCCACCCAAGGCGTGTTCCCATGACAGTGGCCTGTGGGACAGCCTTCTTCTCTTCTGGATCCCTGCCTCCTCCTTTAGCTCCCTCCTCCCCCCCTTTCCCATCTCAGCCCCTCCCGCCATTGCCCTGGTAACAGATGGCCGCTGCCCAAGGCCACAGAGAGAAAGCAGTAGGCACAGCAGGTCCCCATAGGCAGAGGACTGCAGTAGCTGCTAGCTTAGGGGGTCCTGCACCCGTGGCTGCTGGAGAGCAAGGAGTTGGTAAAGGACCAGGGGAGATGCTGGCTCAGGGAGGGCCCACGTGGAGGAGGTCCCAGGGAGGAACACTTCACTTCCAGGGACATCTCCAGGAACCTGTCTTTCTCCACCACCAGCAGTCCCAGTTCCTGTTTCAAAACCGAGATCCAGCAACTCTGCCCTGCACTACACTGCGGCATCACAGACTCTGGGTCCCAGATGTGCAGCACGGCCTGGTGGTCATGCAGGAAGCGGGGAGAGGCCAGAGGAGGCAGGCCTCCTTCCCTGGGGCCACCCTGTCCTGGTACCACCTGACGGAACCACAGCTGGCATTGAAGGAGCAGGCCCAGAAGGCAGTGGCGCCCTCCTGGGTATGATCTCAGGAGGCTGGGACACCCAGAGAACAGAACACTGGATCCTGGCAGCAGAGAGAAGGCCCAGAGAAATACCCCCAAAGAGAAAAGGCAAGGGAGCTTGCAGGAGAATACCCCAATTGTCCCTCCACCGTCGGAGGACCCAGAGGGACAAGCCCTTTGGATTCTTCATTAAACCTCATTAAACCCCTTTTCTTTTTTTCCTTTTTAAGATTTATTTATTTATTTATACAGAACTGAGGTATAAGCCAGAGGTGCAGGGGCGGTGAGAGGCTTCACCAGAGACAGAGTGGAGAGCACAACAGGCAGATCCATGAAGTACACTGCTGAGGGGAGCAGCGGGCGGGTCAGGAGAGGTCTGCCACGCCACGTGGGTCACCTCTAGGGCGGAGATTGAACTCGCACTGAAGTGGCTGTGGCTAGCTTACAGTGCTGAGTCCTAACCCGTTGCATCACTGGGGAGGGCCAAACCCCTTTTCTTACCAACCTAACTTTTTTTTTTTTTTTTTTTTTGCATGGAACTGGGATACAGGCCAGAGGGGCAGGGGCGGTGAGAATGGAGAGCAAGCAGGCAGATTTATTGAAATACATGGCTGAGGGGAGCAGCAGGTGATATAGGAGAGTTCCGCTGGGCCAGGTGCTTCAGCTCCCTGGTGGGGGAACTCAAGCCATGGTAGTGATAGTGCTGAGACTTAACCCCTAGGCCATCAGGGAGGTCCCCAACCTAATTTATTAACATCTTTTATTAAAGTTCGTTTTCAAGTTCGTTCCTACAACATCCCTTCCCCCGCGGTCGCTCTCTGCCTGTGTGCTGGTGCTCCAGTTCACCATCTTGCTGAAGTTTAAACTGCCGATGCAGCTGAAGCTCACTAATGAATGTGGCTGCCAAAGTAACTGATGTCATTAATTACATTATTGCATATATTAATTGAGAACTAACAGCATTCTGTAATAATAGTCCCCTTTTCACTTTGCTTTTTGTTAGTATTAATAATTACAATTCAAATGAAGACATGGCTATAATTGATTAAGATCCCTATTTAACTTATCCACATTGATGTTAAACCATCTGTTAAAGCTCCTGATTAAATTCATAGTTAGTGACATGTATATGTCATTCTTCTATTTTAGTGGCTCTCAAATTTGAGTCTGTTAATAAGAATCACCTGGAAGTGTTGGTTAAAACAGATGCCTGGGCCTCACCCCCAGTGTTTACTATTTTTATTCAGTGGATTGGAGTGGGGCCTGAGAATGTATACCCTGGTGATGCTAAAACTGATGTTAAATCTTCTGGTCTGGAGTCCACATGGTATTTAGTTAATGAACACGTCTGAGCGTTAAGGCATTTCATTTAATTAAATTCAGTTTCACTAAAAAACTTATCTGAGTTTTAATTAGATCTCCTAAACTCCTAATTATATTCAGACCCTAGATAATAAGCTTTGTTTAATAGGCTTATTAAACTCATCAAATTAAAAGTGACCCCTTAAAAATAATTGACCCCTCCCTTGAATCCTTTCCTTACTTCAAGTCATTTTCACTGGTTCCTTCAATTTTATCTTACTTGGAAAGCAGGGTGAAGAGTTCTGGGGTGGAAGCTGAAGAGTGCCCTCCCAGGGGACATCACCAAGGCACACAGAATCAGCTTTATGGGGGAGTCCACTCGAGTCAGCTTGATGGAGAGTCCCCGTCCACTCCCACTCTCCCACCCTTGACACTCACCCAGGGTTCATTGCTCAGTCCCCACTGAGCCTGCTTCCCTAGGGCATTTATGTCCCACCCTCCCACCCCCCAGCCCACATCCTTTGGGGTCCTGGGAGAAAACCCTGCCGTCTGGACAGTCATCGATAAGCATGAGCAACAGCATCCTGGTCATGGGGGAGGGTGTCACAGTGGGAGGGGAGCAAGGGCAAGAGCGGAAGAAGAAACAAAACCCACTGCTTGTGGTCAGGTCTCAGGTCACCAGATGGGGGTGGGGAGCATCCTGTGACCCAGGACTCACACATCACTTGCCCAGCACCGCGAGCGCCAGGCACCTTGGGCATCAAATAATGAGCCCGGAGGAGAAAGGATGCTGCAGAAGGCAAGGTATGGATGGATTGCTAGGTGATGGGGGCCTTGCGTGCACAGGTTGTCTGAAGGCAAGAATGGAGCTTAGGTGGCTGGTAACCCACGGAGAGGGTGGGAGGATCAGACCAGGATGTGGTTCTGAATTCAAGAAGACCTGACTCCTCTCAGCAGAAACCACTAAAAGCCTGGTGGACCCCTCGAGCTGACCTATTTCCCTCCTTGCAATTGCAGAATAGCGCCCCCCACCCCCGCCACACACACATCTTCCCTAGACCCACTGACTGGGGTAGAAGCACAGTGAGGGCAGTGGATGGAGACGTTTGAACTCATTCACATTATAGCTCCACGAAGAAAATACACTGCTGAAAGAGGTCTGGTTCTCTGGGCACATTCTACACTCACAAGTCACCCCCTAGTAAATCCGCTTGTTTAATGTGTTATTCACTATTTAACAATTACAGAACAACCACAGGGTACCCATTCCGTGAAATGTATCTTTACAGGCACAGAAGAAAGGAGCTGCGTGGATCACTATGGCTCAGTGTTGAAGGGGATCAGAACCCTCTGCATGCATCACACGTCCCCAGCACACAACAGAATACAGAAAAGGAGTAGTGGAACACTCTGGGGGAGGCATGCAGCCCCCCCCCCTCACTCTTTCTGGCCCCTTGTATATTAACCCTTATTTTTCCTTTGTGTTGTGTTTCCTGCTCTTGCTCAATACTGCACACTGCAATTCCTGCCTTCACTGCAAGGATTGGAGCTTTTGTTTTGAAGAAGCAGTAAAGAATACCTGCTTGGATCAGGCTGGGGTTTAGTGGCAACTCCCCCGCAAATAGTTACATAATCTTGAACAGGTTACCTAGCCTCTCTGAACCACCTAGACAACCACACATGCCACACAACCTAGGAAGGACTGAGTCAGCCACTCTCTATCCCTGAGGTTGAGGCGACTGCTTATCAGCCACCTTGCGGGTAGGATGTGGATGGAGGTCCCGTGGCAAGACGCGTGCTGCCCCCTGGTGGCAATAGCGCACGAGGAAGGGTTCATTATAGCTTGTGCCAGGTCCTTTTCATTGCCTCCTCCAATCAGCACCCCACTCCCACTCCAGAGAGTTAATGTAGGGAAAACCGCCTCTTGTACTCAATTACGAGAAATCCCGCAGTTTGGGGGTGGGGGTGGGGATTAGCATGGGCTACTCCACACTTTTTCACAGTGCCCGCTCATTCTCAAAACAATGCTCCTGGTCTCAGGGAGCAGTGCAGTTTAGAGGTCCAATCGGCCTGAGGTAGAATCCTGGTTCCACCACTCACCCATCTGTAAAACGGGAGTTACACCTGTCAACTTGGCCCCATGGACTGGAGGATCAGTGCCTGTTAACCCCCAGCTTCTCCCCAGACCTGGGTGCCGAACTCAGCTGCACTTGAACTCAGGTTGTCTTGCTCACGTCACCTCTTTAAGATTTCCAGTACCCAAAAATGTGACTTCCAAAGACAGTACTGGAATTTGTTTTTTAAGTCCACCTAGAATAACTGGTATGGATTCTTTTAAAAGAAATCTGAGCCCCAGGGCCTCCCTGGTGGTGTAAGAGGTTAAAGTGCAGCACTGTAAAGCTGTCCACAGTCACTGCAGCATGAGTTCCATCCTCAGCCAGGTAGGTGACCCACAGGGCCCAGCAGACCTCTCTTGTCTCACCTGCTGCTCCCCTCAGCAGTGTATTTCAGACAATCTCCCTACTCTGTCTCTACAAAACCCCTCCAGACCTCTGACCTGTACCTCAGTTCTTGTATGCATAAATAAATATATATTTTATAAAAAAAAAAATCTGAGGCCCTCCCTGGTGGTGCAGCGGGTTAAAGCACTGCACTGAGAAGCTAAAGCCACTTCTGCATGAGTTCGATTCCGGCCTGCCCTGGAGGTGACCACATGGCGCGGCAGACCTCTCCTGACCCGCCCGCTGCTCCCCTCAGCAGTGTACTTCATCGATCTGCCTGTTCTGCTCCCCACTCTGTCTCTGGTGAAGCCTCTCACCGTCCCTGAGCCTCTGGCCTGTACCCCAGTTCTGTATGAACAAATAAATAAATCTTTAAAAAAAAAATCTGAGACCCTATAGAGAACTTTCCTCAGAACCAAGACTGCTATGCTAACCAGCTCAGTGGACACAAGGATGGAATTTTTTTTCTTAAGGTTTTATTTTTATTTATTTATGCATATAAGAACTCTGGTTGTAGGCCAGAGGTGTGGGGCATGGCAGGATTCACCACAGAGTGGGGAGCAGAACAAGTGGGTCTACTGAAATACACTGCTGGAGCAGTGGGCAACACAGGAGATGTCTGCTGTATCATGTGGGTCAGCTCCTTGGCCAGAGATTGCCAGCAGCGACTGATGATATCTTTACAGCACTGAGACTTTAACCCCTGTGCCATAAGGGAGACCAATTTTTCAAAACAAATTTTGACCAAGGAGCCTCCCTGGCAGCCTAAGGGTTAAGTCTCAGCTCTACAGCTGAGCTCCCCAACCAGGGATCTAACCCACATATGGCACAGCAGACCTCAACTATCTCACCTGCTGCTTCCCTTAGCTATTCATTTCAGTAAAATCTGCCTGTGCTGCTCCCCACTCTGTTGCTGCTGATTCCTCTCATTCCCCGCACCTCTGGCCTACACCCTAGTTCTTCTATGCAAAAAAGAAAAGAGGTTTGGCCCTCCCTGATGGCGCAGCGGGTTAAAGCACAGCACAAAGAAGCTTAAGCCACTTCTGCATGAGTTCGATCCCGCCTGCCCCAAGGAGATCCACATGACGTGGCAGACCTCTCCTGACCCGCCCACTGCTCCCCTCAGCAGTGTACTTCGTAGATCTGCCTGTTCTGCTCCCCGCTCTGTCCCTGGTGAAGCCTCTCACCCTCCGCATCTCTGGCCTGTACCCCAGTTCTGTACAAATAAATAAATAAATCTTTAAAAAAAAAAAAAAGAAAGAAAGAAAGAAAAGAGGTTTGATGACCAGGGACTTAAGGTGAAAGGCAAGGAATGGGAAAGTCGTAAAGTGCATATATTCACAAGATCGTCTGACTTCTTTAACATTGTAGCTGGAGGGACATCAGGGCCTAAAAACTCCCACTCAGAGCTCAAGGCTCCCTCTCAGAGGTGAAAACCCAGGAGGATGTTGGAATCCCACCACAGATGATCTATTTCCTCTGAGTGTTGATAAGTGAGAAGTGAGTGACTCCTCCCACATCTTATAAATGTTTATCAACTGATGAACGGTTGCCAGGGTATACTTTCAGTCTCTGACCACTTCTCTGAGGCTGGTGACTTTGGCTCCTGCCACCTTTGATCTCCCCTTGCTGTCACTGTCCAGTCTCCTGCACATTCACCAAGAGAGCGCCTGCTCTCCAGCTTCCTCTCTATTTGTTTCTACCTCTTTCTCATCTTCTTGGAAGTCTTCTTTTTTTTTTTTTTTTAAGATTTATTTATGTATGCACACAAGAACTGGGATACAGGCCAGAGGGGTGGGGGCCAGGGGGTGAGAGGATTCACCAGAGACATAACAGGGAGCAGACTGACTGAAATACACTGCTGAGGGAGCAGCAGCCCAGACAGGAGAGGTCTGCTGCACTGCGTGGGTCAGCTCCCTGGCCGGGGATCGAACTTGTACTGCAGTGGCTGTGGCTAGCTTCATAGCGCTGAGACTGAAACCTTTGAGCCACCAGAGAGGCCCCATTATGAACATTCTTGTGCACACCTTGCAAAATGACTTTTCAGCACCCTAATTTCACAGTCACTTCATCCCATCTACTCCTGCCATCACCTTGACTCTATAAACTACACCTTGGATCACATCACTGTGGAAGTTGTTCTACTTTGGACTCTTCCCTTTCCTTATGCAGGGGCCTAAAAGCAGTCATGCCTGAGTGCCCGCTGCCTGCTGTGCCCTTCACGAAGCCTTCACACTACCCCCCTGTTGGGTTGTTTCTCTAACTTTCATTAAACAATTTGGAGAATCTACCATGGGCTCACCTGGGTGATCCTGTCACAACCACAGTTCTGTTGAGTGAGTCCTCACTATCTACAATTCCATCTGAGGCTATTTCTTGAGATAAGTCCAGAATATCTAACTGCTCCCTAGCCATCACCTCCAGAACATTCCACCATGTCCACCCAAAAACAGCTGGCCTCCTACAGTCCCTATTTAATGAATGGACACACAATCCCAGTCCTTAAAGGCAAAAACCTGGAATTTATTCATTGTGCCTTTTCTCTCAATTCTCCCATCCCAACAAGCTCCATGCCCTGTCCATTCTGCCTCTGAAACACCTCAGTTATCTTTCCTTATCTCTTCATTCACACTGCTTGTTAAGCCCTAGTCATCTCAGGATGAAACTAGTATAATTGCTTTTCTAATAGATAGTGTGTGGTTTCTCTTCAATATCTACACTGTGCACCTCCCGTGCTAAGCACCTCATCTATCTAGTCTACACTTTACTGAGTGCCTTTCACACACGAGACACCCTACCTCTGACTTTATCTCTCTTCCCTTTACCCTTCTCCTTATCTCTTACATCTCCCACATCTCTGTCCACAACTCCTTCCGCCTCACCATTTTTATTCATATCACTTGTTTCTTCCCTATCTCTGTTCACACCCACACCCCACACTCCATATCTCTGTAGATATCTCTCACCACACACACATGCACACACAGAGAATCTGCTTATTCTCTAATTTATTCAACAGACATTTAGTGAGTAACATCCATGTGAAAAACACCATATTTCTCTCTTTTCTGATCTCATCACTTTCTACTTTCCCATCATTCTCCACATTTTTCCTTCCTTCCTCCACCTTCTCATTCCCTCACTTCTCTCTAATTCTCTCTAAGGGGGAGAATGAGCCAAAGATATAGAATCACTCACCTCGTCCCTCTGGGTCCCCTTCACACTTTCTCTAAGAAACCTTCTCTGACTCCATCAAGCATCTCTGGAACTGCATCTGTGTGTTCTCTGACTATACCTGCAAGGATTTTTTTTTTTTTTTAGTTTTTTTTT